>NC_090441.1:224899869-225018310 GCF_031143425.1 Pleurodeles waltl
GACTGGCGGTCTTTGACCGCCAGGGCGGAGGACCGCGGGAGCACCGCCGACAAGCCGGCGGTGCTCCAATGGGGATTCCGACCGCGGCGGTAAAGCCGCGGTCGGGACCGGCACCACTGGCGGGGTCCCGCCAGTGTACCGCGGCCCCATTGAATCCTCCGGGCCGGCGCAGCTTGCTGCACCGCCGCGGGGATTCCGACCCCCCCTACCGCCATCCAGATCCCGGCGGTCGGACCGCCGAGATCCGGATGGCGGTAGGGGGGGGTCGCGGGGCCCCTGGGGGCCCCTGCAGTGCCCATGCCACTGGCATGGGCATTGCAGGGGCCCCCGTAAGAGGGCCCCCTACATGTATTTCACTGTCTGCTGCGCAGACAGTGAAATACGCGACGGGTGCAACTGCACCCGTCGCACAGCTTCCACTCCGCCGGCTCGATTCCGAGCCGGCTTCATCGTGGAAGCCTCTTTCCCGCTGGGCTGGCTGGCGGTCTGAAGGAGACCGCCCGCCAGCCCAGCGGGAAAGTCAGAATTACCGCCGCGGTCTTTCGACCGCGGAACGGTAACCTGACGGCGGGACTTTGGCGGGCGGCCTCCGCCGCCCGCCAAGGTCAGAATGAGGGCCATAGTGTTTGCACTATGAGCACTGAGGCCTGGCTATCAGGATCCCAGTGAGACAGTGAAAACAGTGACAAACACCCTGACATACACTCACAAACAGGCCAAAAGTGGGGGTAACAAGGCTAGAAAGAGGCTACCTTCTCACACAACCCCCCCCCCCCAAACGAAGGACAATAAGGCTAACCTTGGCCAGTTGAGACTTTATTGTCTAAGTGGTGATAAGTAGAGAGTAGCTCTGCAATAGACTGGTTACTCCCTTTATCATCCACTATATGGTTACTTCCCTGTGGGGATGTAAACCACCCTGTTTGAAGTTTTTTAGCTAAGCAACAATGTGAAGATGTATTTTCAGAGTTTCTATCAGTAAGTTTTAGTTTAGAGCAGTGGGAATTGTCCACTGAACCTATTTGTAGTGATGGAAATGCCAGACAGGGATGCTGTCTCAGAAAAGCCATAGCTGGGCAAAAACTTTGTCCATCTGGCTGGAAGAGAGAACAGGGATGCTGTTTCTCTTGAGTTGGAGCAGGGCAGGGATGCTGTCCTATGAGCTCCACACTAGGGCAGGGATGCTGTCCTAAGTGTTGTGAGGTAGTGCAGGGTTTCTGCACTAAAGTTTCTCTGGGAGGGTTGGAGGGATGCTCCATGTTAACTAAAATGGTGCTGTTTTTCTCACCAATGCTAGTTATCCCACAGAGAGGTACTTCCACCTCAGGGAGTCCAGCTTTGGCAGCTGATGATTCCCTTGGAACAGGTGCCACCCCAGGAGAGGTTTCTCCCACCACAGGAATAGTATCCTGAATGGTAGGGTGGTTAGGGGATACTGTGATACCCTTTTTACCTGTTGATAAAGAGGGATCCTGAGTTTTCAGGCCTTCTCTCCTTTGCTTTTTCATTTCACTTGAAATGAGAGGGAACAATTCCTCAGGGATGCCCAGCATGGCTGCATGGGCATAAAACTCTACATCAGCCCAACCTGAGGCCTCTAGGTCATTACCTAAGAGACAGTCTACAGGTAAGCTAGGTGATACCACCACCTGCTTAGGGCCAGTAACTCCACCCCAACTAAACTGAATTATAGCTAAGGGAAGAAACTTAGTGGAGTTATGGACATCAATAATCTTATACTGTTGTCCAATGATGTGTTGTTCAGGAGGCACTAGGTTTTCAGTCACCAAAGTGAAACTGGCACCTGTGTCCCTGTAGGCCAAGGCCTCAACACCATTTATTGAAACTGTCTGCCTGTACTTATCCATTGTAAGGGGACAAGCAGCCAGTGTGGCAAGGCCAATGCCACTAGGTGTGACAGAAACTGTCTTGGGACTGACTACCCCAGTTTCTACTATGGACCCAAAAGTGAACCCAACTACACCCTTTGCTTGACTGTTGCCAGCAGTCCCACCACTAGAACCACTACTGCTAGGGGCACTAGAGCTTGATGTATTAGTGGTGGTAGGCTCAGGGGGTTTACCTGGACAGGACTTATTCCCTGGCCTATGGCCTCTGTTTTTACACACAAAGCACCAAGGCTTTTTAATGTGTGCAGGTTGGGAAGAAGAGGAAGAATTTGTTTTATCCCCACCCTCTGAAGAGTGTTTAAGATTTGAAGTGGGATCTTTGGTTTTACCCTTATCCCCATGCTTATCTTGAGATTTTTCACCATCTTTCTTCTTATTGCCATCTTTGTCACCCCCTGTATGAACTTTTCTGTTCACCCTTGTTCTGACCCATTTGTCTGCCTTCTTTCCCAATTCTTGGGGAGAGGTGAGATCAGAGTCTACCAGGTACTGGTGCAACAAATCAGACACACAATTATTAAGTATATGCTCTCTCAGGATTGTGTTATACAGGCTTTCATAATCAGTAACTTTACTGCCATGTAACCACCCCTCCAAGGCCTTCAATGCCTGGTCAATGAAATCAACCCAGTCTTGTGAAGACTCCTTTTTGGTCTCTCTGGACTTTATCCTGTACTGTTCAGTGGTTAAGCCATAACCATCCAGGAGTGCATTCTTAAGAACTTGGAAATTATTAGCATCATTTTCTTTCACAGTAAGGAGCCTATCCCTACCTTTTCCACTAAATGATAGCCATAGGATAGCAGCCCACTGCCTTTGAGGTACATCCTGTACAACACAGGCCCTCTCAAGTGCAGCAAACCACTTGTTAATGTCATCCCCCTCCTTATAAGGGGGAACTATCTTGTGCAGATTCCTGGAATCATGCTCTTTTGCAGGATGACTATGGGGAATACTGCTGCTGCCACCATGGGTATCTAAACCCAACTTCTGTCTTTCCTTCTCTAATTCAAAAGACTGTCTATCCAAATCCAGCTGTTGCTTTTTAAGCTTCAGCCTGGTTTGTTCCACCCTCAACTTATTGAGTTCCCTCTCTAACATTCTGTCATCAGGGTTGGTGGGAGGGACATTTCTAGAAACAGAGCTATGATGGGAATGAACAGAAGGAGACCTGTCCCTTACAGAAGCCAACTTAACAGCTTGGTTTACAGAAACATTACTACCAGTATGGTGAGAATAAATGCTTTTGCTATGATGTGAAACAACACTATTTATTTGGTGTGGCTCATCATCATTACCATCTATGCTAGATTGTCTAGTAATGGGCAGGCTAGGAAGTTTCTTCCCTGAATCTTTTCCTGGGGGAGTCCCTGAATCAGATTGGGAACTATTAGGTACTTTTTCAACAGATGGGGAACCTATGGCCTTATCCTGTTCTCTAAGCATGTTAAGTAATAGTTCCAAGGCAGGATTCTTCCCTACACTCAAACCTCTCTCTATACAGAGACTCCTTGCTCTTTTCCAGCTAAGGTTGTCATATGCAAGTTTGGACAGATCAACACCTTGGCCTGTGCCAGACATTTTTTAGAGAGAGTTAAAGTGATAGAAAAAGAGAAAAAAAGTTTTCAGAACTTTTTGGAAAGACAGAAAAAAAACTTTTTAAACTTTTAAGAACTTTTTGAAAGTTTAGGAGTACTTTTCAGCACTTAGAAAAGAGTGAAAAGAGGAAATGCAAAACTTTTTGGCTATGTGTATATACACTGACCTTGTTTTGTATATTTTTCTCTTATGAAAAGTACAATGACAAGAGTGGTAAGTAGTCTCAAGCACTTATCCCACCACTGCACAACCAATGTAGGAGGCTGGACTGGCTTGTAGTGAGTACCAAGGGGTACTTGCACCTTGCACCAGGCCCAGTTATCCCTTATTAGTGTATAGGGTGTCTAGCAGCTTAGGCTGATAGATAATGGTAGCTTAGCAGAGCAGCTTAGGCTGAACTAGGAGACGTGTGAAGCTACTACAGTACCACCTAGTGTCATATGCACAATATCATAAGAAAACACAATACACAGTTATACTAAAAATAAGGGTACTTTATTTTTATGACAATATGCCAAAGTATCTTAGAGTGTACCCTCAGTGAGAGGATAGGAAATATACACAAGATATATATACACAATAGCAAAAATATGCAGTATAGTCTTAGAAAACAGTGCAAACAATGTATAGTTACAATAGGATGCAATGGGGAAACATAGGGTTAGGGGCAACACAAACCATATACTCCAAAAGTGGAATGCGAACCACGAATGGACCCCAAACCTATGTGACCTTGTAGAGGGTCGCTGGGACTATTAGAAAATAGTGAGAGTTAGAAAAATAACCCTCCCCAAGACCCTGAAAAGTGAGTGCAAAGTGCACTAAAGTTCCCCTAAGGACAAAATAGTCGTGTTAGAGGAATAATGCAGGAAAGACACAAACCAGCAATGCAACAACTGTGGATTTCCAATCTAGGGTACCTGTGGAACAAGGGGACCAAGTCCAAAAGTCACAAGCAAGTCGGAGATGGGCAGATGCCCAGGAAATGCCAGCTGCGGGTGCAAAGAAGCTTCGACTGGACAGAAGAAGCTGAGGTTTCTGCAGGAACGAAAAGGGCTAGAGACTTCCCCTTTCGTGGACGGATCCCTCTCGCCTCTGAGAGTCGTTCAGAAGTGTTTTCCCGCCGGAAGGACGCCAACAAGCCTTGCTAGACGCAAATCGTGCGTTTGCTGTTTTTGGACGCTGCTGGGGCCCAGGAGGGACCAGGAGGTCGCAAATTGGACCTGAAAAGAGAGGGGACGTCGACCAAGACAAAGAGCCCTCACTGGAGCAGGTAGCACCCGGAGAAGTGCCAGAAACAGGCACTACGAGGATGCGTGAAACGGTGCTCGCCGAAGTTGCACAAAGGAGTCCCACGTCGCCGGAGACCAACTTAGAAAGTCGTGCAATGCAGGTAAGAGTGCCGTGGACCCAGGCTTGGCTGTGCACAAAGGATTTCTGCCGGAAGTGCACAGGGGCCGGAGTAGCTGCAAAGTCGCGGTTCCCAGCAATGCAGCCCAGCGAGGTGAGGCAAGGACTTACCTCCACCAAACTTGGGCTGAAGAGTCACTGGACTGTGGGGGTCACTTGGACAGAGTCGCTGGATTCGAGGGACCTCGCTCGTCGTGCTGAGAGGAGACCCAAGGGACCGGTGATGCAGCTTTTTGGTGCCTGCGGTTGCAGGGGGAAGATTCTGTCGACCCACGGGAGATTTCTTCGGAGCTTCTGGTGCAGAGAGGAGGCAGGCTACCCCCACAGCATGCACAAGCAGGAAAACAGTCGAGAAGGCGGCAGGATCAGCGTTACAGAGTTGCAGTAGTCGTCTTTGCTACTATGTTGCAGGTTTGCAGGCTTCCAGCGCGGTCAGCGGTCGTTTCCTTATCAGAAGGTGAAGAGAGAGATGCAGAGGAACTCGGATGAGCTCTTGCATTCGTTTTCTGAAGTTTCCCCAGAGACAGAGACCCTAAATAGCCAGAAAAGAGGGTTTGGCTACCTAGGAGAGAGGATAGGCTACTAACACCTGAAGGAGCCTATCAGCAGGAGTCTCTGACGTCACCTGGTGGCACTGGCCACTCAGAGCAGTCCAGTGTGCCAGCAGCACCTCTGTTTCCAAGATGGCAGAGGTCTGGAGCACACTGGAGGAGCTCTGGACACCTCCCAGGGGAGGTGCAGGTCAGGGGAGTGGTCACTCCCCTTTCCTTTGTCCAGTTTCGTGCCAGAGCAGGGGCTAAGGGGTCCCTGAACCGGTGTAGACTGGCTTATGCAGAATTGGGCACATCTGTGCCCAAGAAAGCATTTCCAGAGGCTGGGGGAGGCTACTCCTCCCCTGCCTTCACACCATTTTCCAAAGGGAGAGGGTGTCACACCCTCTCTCAGAGGAAGTTCTTTGTTCTGCCATCCTGGGCCAGGCCTGGCTGGACCCCAGGAGGGCAGATGCCTGTCTGAGGGATTGGCAGCAGCAGCAGCTGCAGTGAAACCCCAGGAAGGGCAGTTTGGCAGTACCAGGGTCTGTGCTACAGACCACTGGGATCATGGGATTGTGCCAACTATGCCAGGATGGCATAGAGGGGGCAATTCCATGATCATAGACATGTTACATGGCCATATTCGGAGTTACCATTGTGAAGCTACATATAGGTAGTGACCTATATGTAGTGCACGCGTGTAATGGTGTCCCCGCACTCACAAAGTTCAGGGAATTTGCTCTGAACAATGTGGGGGCACATTGGCTAGTGCCAGGGTGCCCTCACACTAAGTAACTTTGCACCTAACCATTACCAGGTAAAGGTTAGACATATAGGTGACTTATAAGTTACTTAAGTGCAGTGTAAAATGGCTGTGAAATAACGTGGACGTTATTTCACTCAGGCTGCAATGGCAGGCCTGTGTAAGGATTGTCAGAGCTCCCTATGGGTGGCAAAATAATTGCTGCAGCCCATAGGGATCTCCTGGAACCCCAATACCCTGGGTATCTCAGTACCATATACTAGGGAATTATAAGGGTGTTCCAGTAAGCCAATGTGAATTGGTAAAATTGGTCACTAGCCTGTTAGTGACAATGTAAAAGTAATGAGAGAGCATAACCACTGAGGTTCTGGTTAGCAGAGCCTCAGTGAGACAGTTAGGCACCACACAGTGAACATATACATGCACACCTATGAGCACTGGGGCCCTGTGTGACAGGGTCCCAGTGACACATACATATAGGCCACAAACCTATGAGCACTGGGGTCCTGACCAGCAGGATCCCAGTGACACATAACAACCATACTGAAAACATAGGCCCTCATTCTGACCCTGGCGGTCTTTGACCGCCAGGGCGGAGGACCGCGGGAGCACCGCCGACAAGCCGGCGGTGCTCCAATGGGGATTCCGACCGCGGCGGTAAAGCCGCGGTCGGACCGGCACCACTGGCGGGGTCCCGCCAGTGTACCGCGGCCCCATTGAATCCTCTGCGGCGGCGCAGCTTGCTGCACCGCCGCGGGGATTCCGACCCCCCCTACCGCCATCCAGATCCCGGCGGTCGGACCGCCGAGATCCGGATGGCGGTAGGGGGGGTCGCGGGGCCCCTGGGGGCCCCTGCAGTGCCCATGCCACTGGCATGGGCATTGCAGGGGCCCCCGTAAGAGGGCCCCTACATGTATTTCACTGTCTGCTGCGCAGACAGTGAAATACGCGACGGGTGCAACTGCACCCGTCGCACAGCTTCCACTCCGCCGGCTCGATTCCGAGCCGGCTTCATCGTGGAAGCCTCTTTCCCGCTGGGCTGGCTGGCGGTCTGAAGGAGACCGCCCGCCAGCCCAGCGGGAAAGTCAGAATTACCGCCGCGGTCTTTCGACCGCGGAACGGTAACCTGACGGCGGGACTTTGGCGGGCGGCCTCCGCCGCCCGCCAAGGTCAGAATGAGGGCCATAGTGTTTGCACTATGAGCACTGAGGCCTGGCTATCAGGATCCCAGTGAGACAGTGAAAACAGTGACAAACACCCTGACATACACTCACAAACAGGCCAAAAGTGGGGGTAACAAGGCTAGAAAGAGGCTACCTTCTCACACAACCCCCCCCCCCCAAACGAAGGACAATAAGGCTAACCTTGGCCAGTTGAGACTTTATTGTCTAAGTGGTGATAAGTAGAGAGTAGCTCTGCAATAGACTGGTTACTCCCTTTATCATCCACTATATGGTTACTTCCCTGTGGGGATGTAAACCACCCTGTTTGAAGTTTTTTAGCTAAGCAACAATGTGAAGATGTATTTTCAGAGTTTCTATCAGTAAGTTTTAGTTTAGAGCAGTGGGAATTGTCCACTGAACCTATTTGTAGTGATGGAAATGCCAGACAGGGATGCTGTCTCAGAAAAGCCATAGCTGGGCAAAAACTTTGTCCATCTGGCTGGAAGAGAGAACAGGGATGCTGTTTCTCTTGAGTTGGAGCAGGGCAGGGATGCTGTCCTATGAGCTCCACACTAGGGCAGGGATGCTGTCCTAAGTGTTGTGAGGTAGTGCAGGGTTTCTGCACTAAAGTTTCTCTGGGAGGGTTGGAGGGATGCTCCATGTTAACTAAAATGGTGCTGTTTTTCTCACCAATGTTAGTTATCCCACAGAGAGGTACTTCCACCTCAGGGAGTCCAGCTTTGGCAGCTGATGATTCCCTTGGAACAGGTGCCACCCCAGGAGAGGTTTCTCCCACCACAGGAATAGTATCCTGAATGGTAGGGTGGTTAGGGGATACTGTGATACCCTTTTTACCTGTTGATAAAGAGGGATCCTGAGTTTTCAGGCCTTCTCTCCTTTGCTTTTTCATTTCACTTGAAATGAGAGGGAACAATTCCTCAGGGATGCCCAGCATGGCTGCATGGGCATAAAACTCTACATCAGCCCAACCTGAGGCCTCTAGGTCATTACCTAAGAGACAGTCTACAGGTAAGCTAGGTGATACCACCACCTGCTTAGGGCCAGTAACTCCACCCCAACTAAACTGAATTATAGCTAAGGGAAGAAACTTAGTGGAGTTATGGACATCAATAATCTTATACTGTTGTCCAATGATGTGTTGTTCAGGAGGCACTAGGTTTTCAGTCACCAAAGTGAAACTGGCACCTGTGTCCCTGTAGGCCAAGGCCTCAACACCATTTATTGAAACTGTCTGCCTGTACTTATCCATTGTAAGGGGACAAGCAGCCAGTGTGGCAAGGCCAATGCCACTAGGTGTGACAGAAACTGTCTTGGGACTGACTACCCCAGTTTCTACTATGGACCCAAAAGTGAACCCAACTACACCCTTTGCTTGACTGTTGCCAGCAGTCCCACCACTAGAACCACTACTGCTAGGGGCACTAGAGCTTGATGTATTAGTGGTGGTAGGCTCAGGGGGTTTACCTGGACAGGACTTATTCCCTGGCCTATGGCCTCTGTTTTTACACACAAAGCACCAAGGCTTTTTAATGTGTGCAGGTTGGGAAGAAGAGGAAGAATTTGTTTTATCCCCACCCTCTGAAGAGTGTTTAAGATTTGAAGTGGGATCTTTGGTTTTACCCTTATCCCCATGCTTATCTTGAGATTTTTCACCATCTTTCTTCTTATTGCCATCTTTGTCACCCCCTGTATGAACTTTTCTGTTCACCCTTGTTCTGACCCATTTGTCTGCCTTCTTTCCCAATTCTTGGGGAGAGGTGAGATCAGAGTCTACCAGGTACTGGTGCAACAAATCAGACACACAATTATTAAGTATATGCTCTCTCAGGATTGTGTTATACAGGCTTTCATAATCAGTAACTTTACTGCCATGTAACCACCCCTCCAAGGCCTTCAATGCCTGGTCAATGAAATCAACCCAGTCTTGTGAAGACTCCTTTTTGGTCTCTCTGGACTTTATCCTGTACTGTTCAGTGGTTAAGCCATAACCATCCAGGAGTGCATTCTTAAGAACTTGGAAATTATTAGCATCATTTTCTTTCACAGTAAGGAGCCTATCCCTACCTTTTCCACTAAATGATAGCCATAGGATAGCAGCCCACTGCCTTTGAGGTACATCCTGTACAACACAGGCCCTCTCAAGTGCAGCAAACCACTTGTTAATGTCATCCCCCTCCTTATAAGGGGGAACTATCTTGTGCAGATTCCTGGAATCATGCTCTTTTGCAGGATGACTATGGGGAATACTGCTGCTGCCACCATGGGTATCTAAACCCAACTTCTGTCTTTCCTTCTCTAATTCAAAAGACTGTCTATCCAAATCCAGCTGTTGCTTTTTAAGCTTCAGCCTGGTTTGTTCCACCCTCAACTTATTGAGTTCCCTCTCTAACATTCTGTCATCAGGGTTGGTGGGAGGGACATTTCTAGAAACAGAGCTATGATGGGAATGAACAGAAGGAGACCTGTCCCTTACAGAAGCCAACTTAACAGCTTGGTTTACAGAAACATTACTACCAGTATGGTGAGAATAAATGCTTTTGCTATGATGTGAGACAACACTATTTATTTGGTGTGGCTCATCATCATTACCATCTATGCTAGATTGTCTAGTAATGGGCAGGCTAGGAAGTTTCTTCCCTGAATCTTTTCCTGGGGGAGTCCCTGAATCAGATTGGGAACTATTAGGTACTTTTTCAACAGATGGGGCACCTATGGCCTTATCCTGTTCTCTAAGCATGTTAAGTAATAGTTCCAAGGCAGGATTCTTCCCTACACTCAAACCTCTCTCTATACAGAGACTCCTTGCTCTTTTCCAGCTAAGGTTGTCATATGCAAGTTTGGACAGATCAACACCTTGGCCTGTGCCAGACATTTTTTAGAGAGAGTTAAAGTGATAGAAAAAGAGAAAAAAAGTTTTCAGAACTTTTTGGAAAGACAGAAAAAAAACTTTTTAAACTTTTAAGAACTTTTTGAAAGTTTAGGAGTACTTTTCAGCACTTAGAAAAGAGTGAAAAGAGGAAATGCAAAACTTTTTGGCTATGTGTATATACACTGACCTTGTTTTGTATATTTTTCTCTTATGAAAAGTACAATGACAAGAGTGGTAAGTAGTCTCAAGCACTTATCCCACCACTGCACAACCAATGTAGGAGGCTGGACTGGCTTGTAGTGAGTACCAAGGGGTACTTGCACCTTGCACCAGGCCCAGTTATCCCTTATTAGTGTATAGGGTGTCTAGCAGCTTAGGCTGATAGATAATGGTAGCTTAGCAGAGCAGCTTAGGCTGAACTAGGAGACGTGTGAAGCTACTACAGTACCACCTAGTGTCATATGCACAATATCATAAGAAAACACAATACACAGTTATACTAAAAATAAGGGTACTTTATTTTTATGACAATATGCCAAAGTATCTTAGAGTGTACCCTCAGTGAGAGGATAGGAAATATACACAAGATATATATACACAATAGCAAAAATATGCAGTATAGTCTTAGAAAACAGTGCAAACAATGTATAGTTACAATAGGATGCAATGGGGAAACATAGGGTTAGGGGCAACACAAACCATATACTCCAAAAGTGGAATGCGAACCACGAATGGACCCCAAACCTATGTGACCTTGTAGAGGGTCGCTGGGACTATTAGAAAATAGTGAGAGTTAGAAAAATAACCCTCCCCAAGACCCTGAAAAGTGAGTGCAAAGTGCACTAAAGTTCCCCTAAGGACAAAATAGTCGTGTTAGAGGAATAATGCAGGAAAGACACAAACCAGCAATGCAACAACTGTGGATTTCCAATCTAGGGTACCTGTGGAACAAGGGGACCAAGTCCAAAAGTCACAAGCAAGTCGGAGATGGGCAGATGCCCAGGAAATGCCAGCTGCGGGTGCAAAGAAGCTTCGACTGGACAGAAGAAGCTGAGGTTTCTGCAGGAACGAAAAGGGCTAGAGACTTCCCCTTTGGTGGACGGATCCCTCTCGCCTCTGAGAGTCGTTCAGAAGTGTTTTCCCGCCGGAAGGACGCCAACAAGCCTTGCTAGACGCAAATCGTGCGTTTGCTGTTTTTGGACGCTGCTGGGGCCCAGGAGGGACCAGGAGGTCGCAAATTGGACCTGAAAAGAGAGGGGACGTCGACCAAGACAAAGAGCCCTCACTGGAGCAGGTAGCACCCGGAGAAGTGCCAGAAACAGGCACTACGAGGATGCGTGAAACGGTGCTCGCCGAAGTTGCACAAAGGAGTCCCACGTCGCCGGAGACCAACTTAGAAAGTCGTGCAATGCAGGTAAGAGTGCCGTGGACCCAGGCTTGGCTGTGCACAAAGGATTTCCGCCGGAAGTGCACAGGGGCCGGAGTAGCTGCAAAGTCGCGGTTCCCAGCAATGCAGCCCAGCGAGGTGAGGCAAGGACTTACCTCCACCAAACTTGGGCTGAAGAGTCACTGGACTGTGGGGGTCACTTGGACAGAGTCGCTGGATTCGAGGGACCTCGCTCGTCGTGCTGAGAGGAGACCCAAGGGACCGGTGATGCAGCTTTTTGGTGCCTGCGGTTGCAGGGGGAAGATTCCGTCGACCCACGGGAGATTTCTTCGGAGCTTCTGGTGCAGAGAGGAGGCAGGCTACCCCCACAGCATGCACAAGCAGGAAAACAGTCGAGAAGGCGGCAGGATCAGCGTTACAGAGTTGCAGTAGTCGTCTTTGCTACTATGTTGCAGGTTTGCAGGCTTCCAGCGCGGTCAGCGGTCGTTTCCTTATCAGAAGGTGAAGAGAGAGATGCAGAGGAACTCGGATGAGCTCTTGCATTCGTTTTCTGAAGTTTCCCCAGAGACAGAGACCCTAAATAGCCAGAAAAGAGGGTTTGGCTACCTAGGAGAGAGGATAGGCTACTAACACCTGAAGGAGCCTATCAGCAGGAGTCTCTGACGTCACCTGGTGGCACTGGCCACTCAGAGCAGTCCAGTGTGCCAGCAGCACCTCTGTTTCCAAGATGGCAGAGGTCTGGAGCACACTGGAGGAGCTCTGGACACCTCCCAGGGGAGGTGCAGGTCAGGGGAATGGTCACTCCCCTTTCCTTTGTCCAGTTTCGTGCCAGAGCAGGGGCTAAGGGGTCCCTGAACCGGTGTAGACTGGCTTATGCAGAATTGGGCACATCTGTGCCCAAGAAAGCATTTCCAGAGGCTGGGGGAGGCTACTCCTCCCCTGCCTTCACACCATTTTCCAAAGGGAGAGGGTGTCACACCCTCTCTCAGAGGAAGTTCTTTGTTCTGCCATCCTGGGCCAGGCCTGGCTGGACCCCAGGAGGGCAGATGCCTGTCTGAGGGATTGGCAGCAGCAGCAGCTGCAGTGAAACCCCAGGAAGGGCAGTTTGGCAGTACCAGGGTCTGTGCTACAGACCACTGGGATCATGGGATTGTGCCAACTATGCCAGGATGGCATAGAGGGGGCAATTCCATGATCATAGACATGTTACATGGCCATATTCGGAGTTACCATTGTGAAGCTACATATAGGTAGTGACCTATATGTAGTGCACGCGTGTAATGGTGTCCCCGCACTCACAAAGTTCAGGGAATTTGCTCTGAACAATGTGGGGGCACCTTGGCTAGTGCCAGGGTGCCCTCACACTAAGTAACTTTGCACCTAACCTTTACCAGGTAAAGGTTAGACATATAGGTGACTTATAAGTTACTTAAGTGTAGTGTAAAATGGCTGTGAAATAACGTGGACGTTATTTCACTCAGGCTGCAGTGGCAGGCCTGTGTAAGGATTGTCAGAGCTCCCTATGGGTGGCAAAATAATTGCTGCAGCCCATAGGGATCTCCTGGAACCCCAATACTCTGGGTATCTCAGTACCATATACTAGGGAATTATAAGGGTGTTCCAGTAAGCCAATGTGAATTGGTAAAATTGGTCACTAGCCTGTTAGTGACAATTTAAAAGTAATGAGAGAGCATAACCACTGAGGTTCTGGTTAGCAGAGCCTCAGTGAGACAGTTAGGCACCACACAGGGAACATATACATGCACACCTATGAGCACTGGGGCCCTGTGTGACAGGGTCCCAGTGACACATACATATAGGCCACAAACCTATGAGCACTGGGGTCCTGACCAGCAGGATCCCAGTGACACATAACAACCATACTGAAAACATAGTGTTTTCACTATGAGCACTGAGGCCTGGCTATCAGGATCCCAGTGAGACAGTGAAAACAGTGACAAACACCCTGACATACACTCACAAACAGGCCAAAAGTGGGGGTAACAAGGCTAGAAAGAGGCTACCTTCTCACAGGTGGGGACAAATCTAAAAATGAGTTTTCATCAGGCCCACAAAAACACTCTGGTGGGGGTGGTGGGCCCAAATCCTCTTTTAATCAGAACAAGGAAAAGAAACCATGGTGCTATTTATGTAAAATAAAAGGCCATTGGACAACAGATCCCAGTTGTCCAAAGAAAGGCACCAAGCCTCCTAGCACTACAACCCCTACTGCTACACCTAGTGTCCCTACTAATAGCAGTGGTGGTGGGAGCAAACCTACTAATAGCCAATCCAAGGGAGTAGCTGGGCTCACTATTGGTAACTTAGTTGGGGTTGGCCTTGTTAGGGAGGCCACAGAGGCTGTGTTAGTCTCTGAGGGGGCTATTGGTTTAGCCACCTTAGTTGCTTGTCCCCTTAATATGGATAAGTACAAGCAGCTACCCCTAATAAATGGTGTTGAGGTTCAGGCCTACAGGGACACTGGAGCCAGTGTGACTATGGTCATAGAGAAACTGGTCCACCCTGAACAACACCTACTTGGTCACCAGTACCAAGTAACCGATGCTCACAACAACACACTTAGCCACCCCATGGCTGTTGTTAATCTCAACTGGGGGGGGGTTACTGGTCCAAAGAAAGTTGTGGTAGCTTCAGATTTACCTGTAGACTGTCTATTAGGGAATGATTTGGAGACATCAGCTTGGTCAGATGTGGAGTTGGAGGCCCATGCAGCAATGCTGGGCATCCCAGGGCATATTTTTGCTTTGACAAGGGCTCAGGCCAAAAAGCAAAAAGGACAGGGAAGCTTGGATCCTGGAACAATGGACCAAGTGCTCCCTAAAGCTAGGGCTAGTAGAAGCAAACCACTTCCTACTATCCCTCCCTCTACAGTTTATTCTACTTCTGAGGAAGAAGAATTCCCTCCCTGTGCAGAACCTACACCAGAGGAGCTGGAAGCAGACCCTGCTGAGCTTTTGGGTGAAGGGGGGCCTGCCAGAGAGGAGCTGAGTGTGGCACAGCAAACCTGTCCCACATTAGAGGGTCTCAGACAGCAAGCTGTCAAACAGGCTAATGGGGATGTCAGTGACTCTCACAGAGTTTACTGGGAGGACACCCTCTTGTACACTGAGCATAGGGATCCTAAACCTGGAGCTGCCAGGAGATTAGTGATTCCTCAGGAGTACAGAAAGTTCCTCCTAACACTGGCACATGACATTCCCCTAGCTGGGCATCTAGGTCAAATGAAAACTTGGGACAGATTGGTTCCATTGTTTCATTGGCCTAGGATGTCTGAGGACACAAAGGAATTTTGTAAGTCCTGTGAAACCTGTCAAGCCAGTGGCAAGACAGGTGGCACCCCAAAGGCACCCCTTATTCCACTGCCTGTGGTTGGGGTTCCCTTTGAAAGGGTAGGGGTTGACATAGTTGGCCCCCTTGACCCTCCTACTGCTTCAGGCAATAGATGTATCTTGGTGGTAGTGGACCATGCCACAAGATATCCTGAAGCTATTCCTTTAAGGACCACTACAGCACCTGCAGTGGCAAAGGCCCTCCTGGGAATATTTTCCAGGGTGGGCTTCCCAAAGGAAGTAGTATCAGACAGGGGAAGCAATTTCATGTCTGCATACTTAAAGGCCATGTGGAAGGAGTGTGGTGTAACGTACAAGTTCACAACACCCTATCATCCACAAACAAATGGACTGGTGGAGAGATTTAATAAAACTCTCAAAGGCATGATTATGGGTCTCCCTGAAAAACTCCGCAGGAGATGGGATATCCTTCTACCATGCCTCCTTTTTGCGTACAGGGAGGTACCCCAGAAAGGAGTGGGGTTCAGCCCCTTTGAACTTCTTTTTGGACACCCTGTTAGGGGTCCACTCACACTTGTAAAGGAGGGTTGGGAACAACCTTTAAAAGCTTCTAAGCAGGATATTGTGGATTATGTACTTGGCCTCAGATCAAGGATGGCTGAGTACATGAAAAAGGCCAGTAAAAACCTTCAGGCCAGCCAAGAGCTCCAGAAGCAATGGCATGATCAGAAGGCTGTTTTGGTTCAGTACCAACCAGGGCAGAAAGTGTGGGTCTTGGAGCCTGTGGCCCCAAGAGCACTCCAAGATAAATGGAGTGGACCCCACACAATTGTTGAAAAGAAGGGAGAAGTCACCTATTTAGTTGACTTAGGCACTGCCAGGAGTCCCCTTAGGGTGCTCCATGTCAACCGCCTGAAACCCTACTATGACAGGGCTGATCTCACCCTGCTCATGGCAACTGATGAGGGACAGGAAGAAGACATTGATCCTCTACCTGATCTCTTCTCTTCCACAGAACAAGATGCTCTTGTGGAAGGTGTAGTTTTGGCTGATTGTCTTACTGCTGAGCAGAAAGATAATTGCATAAATCTCCTAGATCAATTCTCTGAACTCTTCTCTACTGTGCCAGGTACCACTTCTTGCTGTGAGCACACTATAGATACTGGAGACAGTTTACCTGTCAAAAGTAAGATCTATAGGCAGCCTGACCATGTCAGGGACTGCATAAAGCAAGAGGTCCAGAAAATGTTAGAACGAGGAGTGGTTGAGCACTCTGACAGTCCATGGGCTTCTCCTGTGGTACTGGTACCAAAACCCCATTCCAAAGATGGAAAGAAGGAAATGCGGTTTTGTGTAAACTATAGAGGTCTCAACTTGGTAACCAAAACTGATGCTCACCCTATACCCAGGGCAGATGAGCTCACAGATACACTGGCATCTGCCAAGTATCTAAGCACTTTTGATTTGACTGCAGGGTATTGGCAGATCAAATTGGCAGAAGATGCTAAACCTAAGACTGCATTTTCAACCATTGGAGGACATTACCAGTTTACTGTAATGCCTTTTGGTTTGAAAAATGCACCTGCCACTTTTCAGAGGTTGGTGAACACAGTCCTGCAAGGGCTGGAAGCTTTCAGTGCAGCATATTTGGACGATATAGCTGTCTTTAGCTCCAGCTGGGATGATCACCTGGTCCACCTATGGAAAGTTTTGGTGGCCCGGCAAAAGGCAGGCCTCACTACCAAGGCTTCAAAGTGCCAGATAGGGCAGGGTAAGGTGGTTCATCTGGGACACCTTGTTGGTGGGGAACAGATTGCACCACTTCAGGGGAAAATCCAAACAATTATTGATTGGGTTCCCCCTACCACTCAGACTCAGGTGAGAGCCTTCCTAGGCCTCACTGGGTATTACAGGAGGTTCATTAAGAACTATGGCTCCATTGCAGCCCCTCTTATTGACCTCACATCCAAGAAAATGCCTAAAAAGGTATTATGGACAGCAAACTGTCAGAAAGCTTTTGAGGAGCTGAAGCAGGCCATGTGCTCTGCACCTGTCCTGAAAAGCCCTTGTTACTCTAAAAAATTCTATGTCCAAACTGATGCATCTGAATTAGGAGTAGGGGCAGTCCTATCACAACTTAATTCTGAGGGCCAGGATCAACCTGCTGCTTTTATTAGTAGGAGGTTGACCCCTAGAGAAAAGTGTTGGTCTGCCATTGAGAGGGAGGCCTTTGCTGTGGTCTGGGCACTGAAGAAGTTGAGGCCATACCTGTTTGGCACTCACTTCATTGTTCAGACAGACCACAAACCTCTACTTTGGCTAAAACAAATGAAAGGTGAAAATCCTAAATTGTTGAGGTGGTCCATATCCCTACAGGGAATGGACTATACAGTGGAACCTGGGAGTAGCCACTCCAATGCAGATGGACTCTCCAGATATTTCCACTTAGACAATGAAGACTCAACAGGTCATGGCTAGTCTTATTGTCCTTCGTTTGGGGGGGGGTTGTGTAGGAAAGTACCATCTTGCCTGGCATGTTACCCCCATTTTTCACTGTATATATGTTGTTTTAGTTGTATGTGTCACTGGGACCCTGGTAACCCAGGGCCCCAGTGCTCATAAGTGTGCCTGAATGTGTTACCTGTGTAGTGACTAACTGTCTCACTGAGGCTCTGCTAATCAGAACCTCATTGGTTATGCTCTCTCATTTCTTTCCAAATTGTCACTAACAGGCTAGTGACCATTTTTTCCAATTTACATTGGCTTACTGGAACACCCTTATAATTCCCTAGTATATGGTACTGAGGTACCCAGTGTATTGGGGTTCCAGGAGATCCCTATGGGCTGCAGCATTTCTTTTGTCACCCATAGGGAGCTCTGACAATTCTTACACAGGCCTGCCACTGCAGCCTGAGTGAAATAACGTCCACGTTATTTCACAGCCGTTTTAAACTGCACTTAAGTAACTTATAAGTCACCTATATGTCTAACCTTTACCTGGTAAAGGTTAGGTGCAAAGTTACTTAGTGTGAGGGCACCCTGGCACTAGCCAAGGTGCCCCCACATTGTTCAGAGCCAATTCCCTGAACTTTGTGAGTGCGGGGACACCATTACACGCATGCACTACATATAGGTCATTACCTATATGTAGCTTCACAATGGTAACTCCGAATACGGCCATGTAACATGTCTATGATCATGGAATTGCCCCCTCTATGCCATCCGGGCATAGTTGGCACAATCCCATGATCCCAGTGGTCTGTAGCACAGACCCTGGTACTGCCAAGCTGCCCTTCCTGGGGTTTCACTGCAGCTGCTGCTGCTGCCAACCCCTCAGACAGGCATCTGCCATCCTGGGGTCCAGCCAGGCCTGGCCCAGGATGGCAGAACAAAGAACTTCCTCTGAGAGAGGGTGTGACACCCTCTCCCCTTTGGAAAATGGTGTGAAGGCAGGGGAGGAGTAGCCTCCCCCAGCCTCTGGAAATGCTTTGTTGGGCACAGATGTGCCCAATTCTGCATAAGCCAGTCTACACCGGTTCAGGGGACCCCTTAGCCCTGCTCTGGCGTGAAACTGGACAAAGGAAAGGGGAGTGACCACTCCCCTGACCTGCACCTCCCCTGGGAGGTGTCCAGAGCTCCTCCAGTGTGCTCCAGACCTCTGCCATCTTGGAAACAGAGGTGCTGCTGGCACACTGGACTGCTCTGAGGGGCCAGTGCCACCAGGTGACGTCAGAGACTCCTTGTGATAGGCTCCTTCAGGTGTTGCTAGCCTATTCTCTCTCCTAGGTAGCCAAACCCTCTTTTCTGGCTATTTAGGGTCTCTGTCTCTGGGGAAACTTTAGATAACGAATGCAAGAGCTCATCCGAGTTCCTCTGCATCTCTCTCTTCACCTTCTGCCAAGGAATCGACTGCTGACCGCGCTGGAAGCCTGCAAACCTGCAACATAGTAGCAAAGACGACTACTGCAACTCTGTAACGCTGATCCTGCCGCCTTCTCGACTGTTTTCCTGCTTTTGCATGCTGTGGGGGTAGCCTGCCTCCTCTCTGCACCAGAAGCTCCGAAGAAATCTCCCGTGGGTCGACGGAATCTTCCCCCTGCAACCGCAGGCACCAAAAAGATGCATTACCGGTCCCTTGGGTCTCCTCTCAGCACGACGAGCGAGGTCCCTCGAATCCAGCGACTCTGTCCAAGTGACCCCCACAGTCCAGTGACTCTTCAGTCCAAGTTTGGTGGAGGTAAGTCCTTGCCTCACCTCGCTGGGCTGCATTGCTGGGAACCACGACTTTTGCAGCTACTCCGGCCCCTGTGCACTTCCGGCGGAATACCTTTGTGCACAGCCAAGCCTGGGTCCACGGCACTCTAACCTGTATTGCACGACTTTCTAAGTTGGTCTCCGGCGACGTGGGACTCCTTTGTGCAACTTCGGCGAGCACCGTTTCACGCATCCTCGTAGTGCCTGTTTCTGGCACTTCTCTGGGTGCAACCGGCTTCAGAGAGGGCTCCTTGTCTTGCACGACGTCCCCTCTCTCTGCTGGTCCAATTTGCGACCTCCTGGTCCCTCCTGGGCCTCAGCAGCGTCCAAAAACACTAACCACACGATTTGCAGCTAGTAAGGCTTGTTGCCGTTCTTTCGGTGGGAAAACACTTTTGCACGACTCTCCACAGCGAGAGAGATCCGTCCACCAAAGGGGAAGTCTCTAGCCCTTTTTGTTCCTGCAGAAACCTCAGCTTCTTCTGTCCAGTAGAAGCTTCTTTGCACCCGCAGCTGGCATTTCCTGGGCATTTGCCCATCTCCGACTTGGTTGTGACTTTTGGACTTGGTCCCCTTGTTCCACAGGTACCCTAGATTGGAAATCCACAGTTGTTGCATTGTTGGTTTGTGTCTTTCCTGCATTATCCCTCTAACACGACTTCTTTGTCCTTAGGGGAACTTTAGTGCACTTTGCACTCACTTTTCAGGGTCTTGGGGAGTGTTATTTTTCTAACTCTCACTATTTTCTAATAGTCCCAGCGACCCTCTACAAGGTCACATAGGTTTGGGGTCCATTCGTGGTTCGCATTCCACTTTTGGAGTATATGGTTTGTGTTGCCCCTATCCCTATGTTTCCCCATTGCATCCTATTGTAACTATACATTGTTTGCACTGTTTTCTAAGACTATACTGCATATTTTTGCTATTGTGTATATATATCTTGTGTATATTTCCTATCCTCTCACTGAGGGTACACTCTAAGATACTTTGGCATATTGTCATAAAAATAAAGTACCTTTATTTTTAGTATAACTGTGTATTGTGTTTTCTTATGATATTGTGCATATGACACTAAGTGGTACTGTAGTAGCTTCACACGTCTCCTAGTTCAGCCTAAGCTGCTCTGCTAAGCTACCATTATCTATCAGCCTAAGCTGCTAGACACCCTATACACTAATAAGGGATAACTGGGCCTGGTGCAAGGTGCAAGTACCCCTTGGTACTCACTACAAGCCAGTCCAGCCTCCTACACCTAGTATATGGTACTGAGGTACCCAGGGTATTGGGGTTCCAGGAGATCCCTATGGGCTGCAGCATTTCTTTTGCCACCCATAGGGAGCTCTGACAAATCTTACACAGGCCTGCCACTGCAGCCTGAGTGAAATAACGTCCACGTTATTTCACAGCCATTTTACACTGCACTTAAGTAACTTATAAGTCACCTATATGTCTAACCTTTACCTGGTAAAGGTTAGGTGCAAAGTTACTTAGTGTGAGGGCACCCTGGCACTAGCCAAGGTGCCCCCACATTGTTCAGGGCCAATTCCCCGGACTTTGTGAGTGCGGGGACACCATGACACGCGTGCACTACCAATAGGTCACTACCTATATGTAGCTTCACAATGGTAACTCCGAATATGGCCATGTAACATGTCTATGATCATGGAATTGCCCCCTCTATACCATCCTGGCATAGTTGGCACAATCCCATGATCCCAGTGGTCTGTAGCACAGACCCTGGTACTGCCAAACTGCCCTTCCTGGGGTTTCACTGCAGCTGCTGCTGCTGCCAACCCCTCAGACAGGCATCTGCCCTCCTGGGGTCCAGCCAGGCCTGGCCCAGGATGGCAGAACAAAGGACTTCCTCTGAGAGAGGGTGTTACACCCTCTCCCTTTGGAAAATGGTGTGAAGGCAGGGGAGGAGTAGCCTCCCCCAGCCTCTGGAAATGCTTTCTTGGGCACAGATGTGCCCAATTCTGCATAAGCCAGTCTACACCGGTTCAGGGGACCCCTTAGCCCTGCTCTGGCGCGAAACTGGACAAAGGAAAGGGGAGTGACCACTCCCCTGACCTGCACCTCCCCTGGGAGGTGTCCAGAGCTCCTCCAGTGTGCTCCAGACCTCTGCCATCTTGGAAACAGAGGTGCTGCTGGCACACTGGACTGCTCTGAGTGGCCAGTGCCACCAGGTGACGTCAGAGACTCCTTGTGATAGGCTCCTTCAGGTGTTGCTAGCCTATCCTCTCTCCTAAGTAGCCAAACCCTCTTTTCTGGCTATTTATGGTCTCTGTCTCTGGGGAAACTTTAGATAACGAATGCAAGAGCTCATCCGAGTTCCTCTGCATCTCTCTCTTCACCTTCTGCCAAGGAATCGACTGCTGACCGCGCTGGAAGCCTGCAAACCTGCAACATAGTAGCATAGACGACTGTTTTCCTGGTGGTGCATGCTGTGGGGGTAGTCTGCCTCCTCTCTGCACTAGAAGGTCCGAAGAAATCTCCTGTGGGTCGACGGAATCGTCCCCCTGCAACCGCAGGCACCAAAAAGCTGCATTACTGGTCCCTTGGGTCTCCTCTCAGCACGACGAGCGAGGTCCCTCGAATCCAGCAACTCTGTCCAAGTGACTCCCATAGTCCAGTGACTCTTCAGTCCAAGTTTGGTGGAGGTAAGTCCTTGCCTCACCTCGCTAGACTGCATTGCTGGGAACCGCGACTTTTGCAGCTACTCCGGCCCCTGTGCACTTCCGGCGGAAATCCTTTGTGCACAGCCAAGCCTGGGTCCACGGCACCCAAACCTGCATTGCACGACTTTCTAAGTAGGTCTCCGGCGACGTGGGACTCCTTTGTGTAACTTTGGTTGAGCACCATTTCACACATCCTTGTAGTGCCTGTTTCTGGCACTTCTCTGGGTGCTACCTGCTGCTGAGAGGGCTCTTTGTCTTCCACGATGTCTCCTCTACCTCCTGGTCAAATTTGCGACCCCCTGGTCCCTCCTGGGCCGCAGCAGCATCCAAAAATGCTAACCGCACGATTTGCAGCTAGCAAAGCTTGTTGGCATTCTTTCGGCCGGAAAACACGTCTGCACGACTCTACAAGGCAAGTCGGATCCGTCCTCCAAAGTGGAAGTCTCTAGCCCTTTGCGATCCTGCAGAAACCGCAGCTTCTTCAGTCCAGTCGAAGCTTCTTTGCACCCGCAGCTGGCATTTCCTGGGCATCTGCCCATCTCCGACTTGCTTGTGACTTTTGGACTTGGTCCCCTTGTTCCACAGGTACCCCAGATTGGAAATCCAGCGTTGTTGCATTGTTGGTTTGTGTCTTTCCTGCATTATTCCTCTAACACGACTTCTTTGTCCTTAGGGGAACTTTAGTGCACTTTGCACTCCCTTTTCAGGGTCTTGGGGTGGGCTATTTTTCTAACCCTCACTATTTTCTAATAGTCCCAGCGACCCTCTACAAGGTCACATAGGTTTGGGGTCCATTCGTGATTCACATTCCACTTTTGGAGTATATGGTTTGTGTTGCCCCTATCCCTATGTGTCTCCATTGCATCCTATTGTAACTATACATTGTTTGCACTGTTTTCTAAGACTATACTGCATATTTTTGCTATTGTGTATATATATCTTGTGTATATTTCCTATCCTCTCACTGAGGGTACACTCTGAGATACTTTGGCATATTGTCATAAAAATAAAGTACCTTTATTTTTAGTATAACTGTGTATTGTGTTTTCTTATGATATTGTGCATATGACACTAAGTGGTACTGTGGTAGCTTCACACGTCTCCTAGTTCAGCCTAAGCTGCTCTGCTAAGCTACCATTATCTATCAGCCTAAGCTGCTAGACACCCTATACACTAATAAGGGATAACTGGGCCTGGTGCAAGGTGCAAGTACCCCAAGGTACTCACTACAAGCCAGTCCAGCCTCCTACAGGGTGGACCAGGTGATCATCCCATGTTGAACTAAAGACAGCAATATCATCTAGATATGATGCACTGAAAGCATCCAACCCTTGCAGGACTGTGTTCACCAACCTCTGAAAAGTGGCAGGTGCATTCTTCAAACCAAATGTCATTACTGTGAATTGGTAGTGCCCTCCAATAGTAGAAACCATAGGTTCAGCATCTTCTGATAACCTAATCTGCCAATACCCTGCAGTTAGATCAAAAGTGCTTAGATACTTGGCAGAAGCCAGTGTATCTATAAGCTCATCTGCCCTGGGTATAGGGTGAGCATCTGTATTGGTTACTTGATTGAGCCCTCTATAATCTACACAAAACCTCATCTCTCTCTTTCCATCTTTGGTGTGAGGTTTTGGTACAAGCACAACTGGGCTAGCCCAGGGGCTTTCAGATGGCTCAATCACCCCTAAGTCCAACATTTTCTGCACCTCTTGTTTGATGCAGTCCCTGACATGGTCAGGCTGCCAATAAATCTTACTTTTGACAGTCAGGCTGTCTCCAGTATCAATTGTATGTTCACACCAGGAAGTTTTACCTGGTACAAGTGAAAAGAGGTCTGAAAACTGACTTAAGAGATTGATACAGTTGTCTTTCTGTTCTGCAGTAAGAAAATCTGCTAAAACTACTCCCTCCATTAAGCCATCAGCTTCAGTGGTGGAGAAGAGATCAGGGAGAGGGTCACTCTCTTCTTCCTGTCCCTCATCTGTTTCCATGAGCAGGGTGAGATCAGCCCTGTCATAGTAGGGTTTTAGGCGGTTGACATGAATCACCCTAAGGGGACTCCTGGCAGTGGCTAGATCTACCAAATAGATAACCTCGCCCTTCTTTTCAACAATTAGATGGGGTCCACTCCATTTGTCCTAGAGTGTTCTTGGGGCCACGGGCTCCAATACCCACACCTTCTGTCAAAGGTGGAACTGAGTCAGGACGGCCTTCTGGTCATGCCATTGCTTTTGCAGCTCCTGGCTGGCCTGAAGGTTTTTACTGGCCATTTTCATATACTCAGCCATTCTGGATCTTAGGCCAAGTACATAGTTAACTATGTCCTGTTTAGGAGCTTTTGAAGGTTGTACCCAACCCTCCTTCACAAGAGCAAGTGGACCTCTTACAGGGTGTCCAAAGAGGAGTTCAAAGGGGCATAAGCCCACTCCTTTTTGGGGTACCTCCCTGTAAGCAAAAATGAGGCAAGGTAACAGGACATCCCTTCTCCTTCTACGTTTTTCAGGGAGTCCCGTTATCATACCTTTGAGAGTTTTATTAAACCTCTTAACCAGACCATTTGTTTGTGGATGGTAAGGGGTGGTGAACTTGTAGGTTACACCAAACTCGTTCCACATTGCTTTTAGGTATGCAGACATGAAGTTGCTACCTCTGTCTGACACCACTTCCTTAGGAAAACCCATCCTGGAAAAGATTCCCAGGAGGGCCTTTCCCACTGCAGGAGCTGTAGTGGTCTTAAGGAGATGGCTTGAGGGTATCTTGTGGCATGGTCCACTATCACCTAGATAAATCTATTGCCTGAAGCTGTTGGAGGGTCAAGGGGGCCAACCATGTCAACCCCTACTCTTTCAAAGGGCTCCCCAACCACTGGAAGTGGAATTAGAGGGGCCTTTGGAGTGCTATCAGTCTTGCAACTGGCTTGGCAGGTCACACAAGAGCGACAAAACTCTTTAGTGTCCTTTGAGATATGAGGCCACTGAAACAAGGGGACAAGTCTTTCCCACGTTTCCGTCTGGCCCAAATGCCCAGCCAATGGAATGTCATGTGCCAGGGTGAGAAGAAACTCTCTGTACTGCAATGGAATGACCAATCTCCTGGCAGCTCTAGGTTTATGGTCCCTTGACTCTGTGTACAAGACATTGTCTTCCCAGTACACCCTATGGCTATCACTGACATCCCCATTCTGCTGTTTGACAGCTTGCTGTCTTAAACCCTCTAATGTGGGACAGGTTTGCTGTGCCACACTCAGCTCTTCCCTGGCAGGCCCCTCTGAACCCAAAAGCTCAGCAGTGTCTGCTGCCAGCTCCTCTGGTATAGGTTCTGCACATGGAGAGGATTCCTCTTCCTCAATCGGGGAATCATCTGTAGAGGGAGGGATAGTGGGTAGGGATTTACCTTTTCTACCGCTAGCTTTAGGGAGCACTTGGTCCATTGTTCCAGGATCCAAGTTTCCCTGCCCTTTTTGCTTCTTGGCCTGAGCCCTTGTCAAAGCAAAAATATGCCCAGGAATGCCCAGCATTGCTGCATGAGCCTCCAACTCCACTGCTGAGCCTCCAACTCCACTGCTGCCCAAGTTGATGTTTCCATATCATTGCCCAGTTAGCCATCTACAGGTAATTCAGTGTTTACCACAACTTTCTTTGGGCCAGTAAACCCATCTACCTCAGTTGAGATTCACAACAACCGTGGGGTGGCTAAGAGTGTTGTTATGAGCATCAGTCACTTGGTACTGCTGACCAAGTAGGTGTTGATCAGGGTGGACCAGTTTTTCTATCATCATAGTTACACTGGCTCCTGTGTCCCTGTAGGCCTCAACCTCAACACCATTGATTAGGGGTAGTTGCTTGTACTTACCCATATTAAGGGGACAAGCATCCAAGGTGGCAAAGTCAATGTCACCATCAGAGACTAGAATAGCCTCTGTGTCTTCCTAACAAGACCAAGCCCAACTACACTGCCAATAGTGAGCCCAGCTACACCCTTGGATTGGTTATTTGTAGTAGATTTCCCATCACAATTGCTATTACTAGGGGCACTAGAGGTTGCAGTTGGGGTTTTGGTGGTGGAAGGTTTGGTGTTTTTCTTTGGACAAGTGGAATCACTTGCCTAATGGCCTTTTACTTTACATAAATAACACAAAGGCATTTTCTGATTGTTAGAAGAGGATTTGGACCCACCACCCTCAGACGCTGTTTGTGGGCCTGATGAAGACTCAGAATGTTGACTTTTGTCCCCACCCTTGTTAGAAGACTTATCATCCTTCTTCTTGCCATCCTTGTCACCCCCTGTATGAACTTTTCTGTTCACCCTTGTAGAATAGAAAAGTAAGCTGTTTTGGTTAAATGTACATATACTGAACTATTTGGTATAAGAGTTTCCTATGAAAAGCACCAAATGACAAAGTGGTAAAGCAGTTACAAGTACTTATCCCACTGCTGCACCACCAATGTATGAGGTAGGCCTGGCATATAGTGGGTACCTTGTGGCACTTACACCTTGTGCCAGGTCCAGTTATCCCTTATTAGTAGAATAGAGGTGTTTCTATCAGCTTAGGCTGTAAGAGGTAGCTATGGCAAAGCAGCTTAGGCTGAACTAGGAGACATGTAAAGCTCCTACCATACCACTTATATCATATAGCACAACATCATAAGAAAACACAATACTCAGAGTTACTAAAAATAAAGGTACTTTATCTTAGTGACAATATGCCAAAAGTATCTCAGAGGATACCCTCACTTTGGAGGTAAGTAATATACACAAATTATATGTACACAAACCCAAAACAGGTAAGTAACAGTAAGAAAAGTAGTGCAAACAATGTAGAATCACACTAGGATGCAATAGGTAGAAGAGGCCTAGGGGCAACACAAACCATATACTCCAAAAGTGGAATGCGAATCACGAATGGACCTTAGGCCTATGGGAGATTGTAGAGTGTCGCTGGGACTGAGAGAAAACAGTAAGGGTGTCCAAAATACCTCAACCCAAGACCCTGAAAAGTAGGAGTAAAGTTACCCTACTACCCCAGAAAGACACAATAGTCGTGATAGGGGATTCTGCAAGAACCACAAGCACCAGCAAAACACTGAAGACGGATTCCTGACCTGAGGACCTGTAAAGGAAGGGGACCAAGTCCAAGAGTCATGAAAGTGTCCAGGCGGGGCAGGAACCCACTAAACCCCTGATGAAGGTGCAAAAGGGCTTCCTCGGGTAGAAGAAGCCAAAGATTCTGCAACAACAAATAGGGCTAGGAACTTCTCCTATGAATGGAAGATGTCCCACGGCGTGATGGAGTTTGCAGAGTTATTTCCACGCAGAAAGACCGCAAACAAGCCTTGCTAGCTGCAGGAGTCACGGTTGAGGAAACTTTAGATAACGAATGCAAGAGCTCATCCGAGTTCCTCTGCATCTCTCTCTTCACCTTCTGCCAAGGAATCGACTGCTGACCGCGCTGGAAGCCTGCAAACCTGCAACATAGTAGCAAAGACGACTACTGCAACTCTGTAACGCTGATCCTGCCGCCTTCTCGACTGTTTTCCTGGTGGTGCATGCTGTGGGGGTAGTCTGCCTCCTCTCTGCACTAGAAGCTCCGAAGAAATCTCCCGTGGGTCGACGGAATCGTCCCCCTGCAACCGCAGGCACCAAAAAGCTGCATTACTGGTCCCTTGGGTCTCCTCTCAGCACGACGAGCGAGGTCCCTCGAATCCAGCAACTCTGTCCAAGTGACTCCCACAGTCCAGTGACTCTTCAGTCCAAGTTTGGTGGAGGTAAGTCCTTGCCTCACCTCGCTAGACTGCATTGCTGGGCACCGCGACTTTTGCAGCTACTCCGGCCCCTGTGCACTTCCGGCAGAAATCCTTTGTGCACAGCCAAGCCTGGGTCCACGGCACTCTAACCTGCATTGCACGACTTTCTAAGTAGGTCTCCGGCGACGTGGGACTCCTTTGTGTAACTTCGGGTGAGCACCGTTTCATGCATCCTCGTAGTGCCTGTTTCTGGCATTTCTCTGGGTGCTACCTGCTGCTGAGAGGGCTCCTTGTCTTGCTCGATGTCCCCTCTACCTCCTGGTCCAATTTGCGACCTCCTGGTCCCTCCTGGGCCGCAGCAGCATCCAAAAACACTAACCGCACGATTTGCAGCTAGCAAAGCTTGTTGGCGTTCTTTCGGCCGGAAAACACTTCTGCACGACTCTACAAGGCGAGTGGGATCCGTCCTCTAAAGAGGAAGTCTCTAGCCCTTTGCGATCCTGCAGAAACCGCAGCTTCTTCAGTCCAGTCGAAGCATCTTTGCACCCGCAGCTGGCATTTCCTGGGCATCTGCCCATCTCCAACTTGCTTGTGACTTTTGGACTTGGTCCCCTTGTTCCACAGGTACCCCAGATTGGAAATCCAGCGTTGTTGCATTGTTGGTTT
Source organism: Pleurodeles waltl (assembly GCF_031143425.1). Classification (NCBI taxonomy): domain Eukaryota; kingdom Metazoa; phylum Chordata; class Amphibia; order Caudata; family Salamandridae; genus Pleurodeles; species Pleurodeles waltl. Next base: position 224,928,181 of record NC_090441.1, read on the forward strand.
GTGTCTTTCCTGCATTATTCCTCTAACACGACTTCTTTGTCCTTAGGGGAACTTTAGTGCACTTTGCACTCACTTTTCAGGGTCTTGGGGTGGGCTATTTTTCTAACCCTCACTATTTTCTAATAGTCCCAGCGACCCTCTACAAGGTCACATAGGTTTGGGGTCCATTCGTGATTCACATTCCACTTTTGGAGTATATGGTTTGTGTTGCCCATATCCCTATGTGTCTCCATTGCATCCTATTGTAACTATACATTGTTTGCACTGTTTTCTAAGACTATACTGCATATTTTTGCTATTGTGTATATATATCTTGTGTATATTTCCTATCCTCTCACTGAGGGTACACTCTGAGATACTTTGGAATATTGTCATAAAAATAAAGTACCTTTATTTTTAGTATAACTGTGTATTGTGTTTTCTTATGATATTGTGCATATGACACTAAGTGGTACTGTGGTAGCTTCACACGTCTCCTAGTTCAGCCTAAGCTGCTCTGCTAAGCTACCATTATCTATCAGCCTAAGCTGCTAGACACCCTATACACTAATAAGGGATAACTGGGCCTGGTGCAAGGTGCAAGTACCCCTAGGTACTCACTACAAGCCAGTCCAGCCTCCTACAGGGTGGACCAGGTGATCATCCCATGTTGAGCTAAAGACAGCAATATCATCTAGATATGATGCACTGAAAGCATCCAACCCTTGCAGGACTGTGTTCACCAACCTCTGAAAAGTGGCAGGTGCATTCTTCAAACCAAATGTCATTACTGTGAATTGGTAGTGCCCTCCAATAGTAGAAACCATGGGTTCAGCATCTTCTGATAACCTAATCTGCCAATACCCTGCAGTTAGATCAAAAGTGCTTAGATACTTAGCAGAAGCCAGTGTATCTATAAGCTCATCTGCCCTGGGTATAGGGTGAGCATCTGTATTGGTTACTTGATTGAGCCCTCTATAATCTACACAAAACCTCATCTCTCTCTCTCCATCTTTGGTGTGAGGTTTTGGTACAAGCACAACTGGGCTAGCCCAGGGGCTTTCAGATGGCTCAATCACCCCTAAGTCCAACATTTTCTGCACCTCTTGTTTGATGCAGTCCCTGACATGCCAATAAAGGTCCCAGGCTGCCAATAAATCTTACTTTTGACAGTCAGGCTGTCTCCAGTATCAATTGTATGTTCACACCAGGAAGTTGTACCTGGTACAAGTGAAAAGAGGTCTGAAAACTGACTTAAGAGATTGATACAGTTGTGTTTCTGTTCTGCAGTAAGAAAATCTGCTAAAACTACTCCCTCCATTAAGCCATCAGCTTCAGTGGTGGAGAAGAGATCAGGGAGAGGGTCACTCTCTTCTTCCTGTCCCTCATCTGTTTCCATGAGCAGGGTGAGATCAGCCCTGTCATAGTAGGGTTTTAGGCGGTTGACATGAATCACCCTAAGGGGACTCCTGGCAGTGGCTAGATCTACCAAATAGATAACCTCGCCCTTCTTTTCAACAATTAGATGGGGTCCACTCCATTTGTCCTAGAGTGTTCTTGGGGCCACAGGCTCCAATACCCACACCTTCTGTCCAAGGTGGAACTGAGTCAGGACGGCCTTCTGGTCATGCCATTGCTTTTGCAGCTCCTGGCTGGCCTGAAGGTTTTTACTGGCCATTTTCATATACTCAGCCATTCTGGATCTTAGGCCAAGTACATAGTTAACTATGTCCTGTTTAGGAGCTTTTGAAGGTTGTACCCAACCCTCCTTCACAAGAGCAAGTGGACCTCTTACAGGGTGTCCAAAGAGGAGTTCAAAGGGGCATAAGCCCACTCCTTTTTGGGGTACCTCCCTGTAAGCAAAAAGGAGGCAAGGTAACAGGACATCCCTTCTCCTTCTACGTTTTTCAGGGAGTCCCGTTATCATACCTTTGAGAGTTTTGTTAAACCTCTCAACCAGACCATTTGTTTGTGGATGGTAAGGGGTGGTGAACTTGTAGGTTACACCAAACTTGTTCCACATTGCTTTTAGGTATGCAGACATGAAGTTGCTACCTCTGTCTGACACCACTTCCTTAGGAAAACCCATCCTGGAAAAGATTCCCAGGAGGGCCTTTCCCACTGCAGGAGCTGTAGTGGTCCTTAAGGAGATGGCTTGAGGGTATCTTGTGGCATGGTCCACTATCACCTAGATAAATCTATTGCCTGAAGCTTTTGGAGGGTCAAGGGGGCCAACCATGTCAACCCCTACTCTTTCCAAGGGCTCCCCAACCACTGGAAGTGGAATTAGAGGGGCCTTTGGAGTGCTATCAGTCTTGCAACTGGTTTGGCAGGTCACACAAGAGCGACAAAACTCTTTAGTGTCCTTTGACATATGAGGCCACTGAAACAAGGGGACAAGTCTTTCCCACGTTTCCGTCTGGCCCAAATGCCCAGCCAATGGAATGTCATGTGCCAGGGTGAGAAGAAACTCTCTGTACTGCAATGGAATGACCAATCTCCTGGCAGCTCCAGGTTTATGGTCCCTTGACTCTGTGTACAAGACATTGTCTTCCCAGTACACCCTATGGCTATCACTGACATCCCCATTCTGCTGTTTGACAGCTTGCTGTCTTAAACCCTCTAATGTGGGACAGGTTTGCTGTGCCACACTCAGCTCTTCCCTGGCAGGCCCCTCTGAACCCAAAAGCTCAGCAGTGTCTGCTGCCAGCTCCTCTGGTATAGGTTCTGCACATGGAGAGGATTCCTCTTCCTCAATCGGGGAATCATCTGTAGAGGGAGGGATAGTGGGTAAGGATTTACCCTTTCTACCGCTAGCTTTAGGGAGCACTTGGTCCATTGTTCCAGGATCCAAGTTTCCCTGCCCTTTTTGCTTCTTGGCCTGAGCCCTTGTCAAAGCAAAAATATGCCCAGGAATGCCCAGCATTGCTGCATGAGCCTCCAACTCCACTGCTGAGCCTCCAACTCCACTGCTGCCCAAGTTGATGTTTCCATATCATTGCCCAGTTAGCCATCTACAGGTAATTCAGTGTTTACCACAACTTTCTTTGGGCCAGTAAACCCATCTACCTCAGTTGAGATTCACAACAACCATGGGGTGGCTAAGAGTGTTGTTATGAGCATCAGTCACTTGGTACTGCTGACCAAGTAGGTGTTGATCAGGGTGGACCAGTTTTTCTATCATCATAGTTACACTGGCTCCTGTGTCCCTGTAGGCCTCAACCTCAACACCATTGATTAGGGGTAGTTGCTTGTACTTACCCATATTAAGGGGACAAGCATCCAAGGTGGCAAAGTCAATGTCACCATCAGAGACTAGAATAGCCTCTGTGTCTTCCTAACAAGACCAAGCCCAACTACACTGCCAATAGTGAGCCCAGCTACACCCTTGGATTGGTTATTTGTAGTAGATTTCCCATCACAATTGCTATTACTAGGGGCACTAGAGGTTGCAGTTGGGGTTTTGGTGGTGGAAGGTTTGGTGTTTTTCTTTGGACAAGTGGAATCACTTGCCTAATGGCCTTTTACTTTACATAAATAACACGAAGGCATTTTCTGATTGTTAGAAGAGGATTTGGACCCACCACCCTCAGACGCTGTTTGTGGGCCTGATGAAGACTCAGAATGTTGACTTTTGTCCCCACCCTTCTTAGAAGACTTATCATCCTTCTTCTTGCCATCATTGTCACCCCCTGTATGAACTTTTCTGTTCACCCTTGTAGAATAGAAAAGTAAGCTGTTTTGGTTAAATGTACATATACTGAACTATTTGGTGTAAGATTTTCCTATGAAAAGCACCAAATGACAAAGTGGTAAAGCAGTTACAAGTACTTATCCCACTGCTGCACCACCAATGTATGAGGTAGGCCTGGCATATAGTGGGTACCTTGTGGCACTTACACCTTGTGCCAGGTCCAGTTATCCCTTATTAGTAGAATAGAGGTGTTTCTATCAGCTTAGGCTGTAAGAGGTAGCTATGGCAAAGCAGCTTAGGCTGAACTAGGAGACATGCAAAGCTCCTACCATACCACTTATATTATATAGCACAACATCATAAGAAAACACAATACTCAGAGTTACTAAAAATAAAGGTACTTTATCTTAGTGACAATATGCCAAAAGTATCTCAGAGGATACCCTCACTTTGGAGGTAAGTAATATACACAAATTATATGTACACAAACCCAAAACAGGTAAGTAACAGTAAGAAAAGTAGTGCAAACAATGTAGAATCACACTAGGATGCAATAGGTAGACAGAGGCCTAGGGGCAACACAAACCATATACTCCAAAAGTGGAATGCGAATCACGAATGGACCTTAGGCCTATGGGAGATTGTAGAGTGTCGCTGGGACTGAGAGAAAACAGTAAGGGTGTCCAAAATACCTCAACCCAAGACCCTGAAAAGTAGGAGTAAAGTTACCCTACTACCCCAGAAAGACACAATAGTCGTGATAGCGGATTCTGCAAGAACCACAAGCACCAGCAAAACACTGAAGACGGATTCCTGACCTGAGGACCTGTAAAGGAAGGGGACCAAGTCCAAGAGTCATGAAAGTGTCCAGGCGGGGCAGGAACCCACTAAACCCCTGATGAAGGTGCAAAAGGGCTTCCTCGGGTAGAAGAAGCCAAAGATTCTGCAACAACAAATAGGGCTAGGAACTTCTCCTATGAATGGAAGATGTCCCACGGCGTGATGGAGTTTGCAGAGTTATTTCCACGCAGAAAGACCGCAAACAAGCCTTGCTAGCTGCAGGAGTCACGGTTGAGGAAACTTTAGATAACGAATGCAAGAGCTCATCCGAGTTCCTCTGCATCTCTCTCTTCACCTTCTGCCAAGGAATCGACTGCTGACCGCGCTGGAAGCCTGCAAACCTGCAACATAGTAGCAAAGACGACTACTGCAACTCTGTAACGCTGATCCTGCCGCCTTCTCGACTGTTTTCCTGGTGGTGCATGCTGTGGGGGTAGTCTGCCTCCTCTCTGCACTAGAAGCTCCGAAGAAATCTCCCGTGGGTCGACGGAATCGTCCCCCTGCAACCGCAGGCACCAAAAAGCTGCATTACTGGTCCCTTGGGTCTCCTCTCAGCACGACGAGCGAGGTCCCTCGAATCCAGCAACTCTGTCCAAGTGACTCCCACAGTCCAGTGACTCTTCAGTCCAAGTTTGGTGGAGGTAAGTCCTTGCCTCACCTCGCTAGACTGCATTGCTGGGCACCGCGACTTTTGCAGCTACTCCGGCCCCTGTGCACTTCCGGCAGAAATCCTTTGTGCACAGCCAAGCCTGGGTCCACGGCACTCTAACCTGCATTGCACGACTTTCTAAGTAGGTCTCCGGCGACGTGGGACTCCTTTGTGTAACTTCGGGTGAGCACCGTTTCATGCATCCTCGTAGTGCCTGTTTCTGGCATTTCTCTGGGTGCTACCTGCTGCTGAGAGGGCTCCTTGTCTTGCTCGATGTCCCCTCTACCTCCTGGTCCAATTTGCGACCTCCTGGGCCGCAGCAGCATCCAAAAACACTAACCGCACGATTTGCAGCTAGCAAAGCTTGTTGGCGTTCTTTCGGCCGGAAAACACTTCTGCACGACTCTACAAGGCGAGTGGGATCCGTCCTCTAAAGAGGAAGTCTCTAGCCCTTTGCGATCCTGCAGAAACCTCAGCTTCTTCAGTCCAGTCGAAGCATCTTTGCACCCGCAGCTGGCATTTCCTGGGCATCTGCCCATCTCCAACTTGCTTGTGACTTTTGGACTTGGTCCCCTTGTTCCACAGGTACCCCAGATTGGAAATCCAGCGTTGTTGCATTGTTGGTTTGTGTCTTTCCTGCATTATTCCTCTAACACGACTTCTTTGTCCTTAGGGGAACTTTAGTGCACTTTGCACTCCCTTTTCAGGGTCTTGGGGTGGGCTATTTTTCTAACCCTCACTATTTTCTAATAGTCCCAGCGACCCTCTACAAGGTCACATAGGTTTGGGGTCCATTCGTGATTCACATTCCACTTTTGGAGTATATGGTTTGTGTTGCCCCTATCCCTATGTGTCTCCATTGCATCCTATTGTAACTATACATTGTTTGCACTGTTTTCTAAGACTATACTGCATATTTTTGCTATTGTGTATATATATCTTGTGTATATTTCCTATCCTCTCACTGAGGGTACACTCTGAGATACTTTGGAATATTGTCATAAAAATAAAGTACCTTTATTTTTAGTATAACTGTGTATTGTGTTTTCTTATGATATTGTGCATATGACACTAAGTGGTACTGTGGTAGCTTCACACGTCTCCTAGTTCAGCCTAAGCTGCTCTGCTAAGCTACCATTATCTATCAGCCTAAGCTGCTAGACACCCTATACACTAATAAGGGATAACTGGGCCTGGTGCAAGGTGCAAGTACCCCTAGGTACTCACTACAAGCCAGTCCAGCCTCCTACAGGGTGGACCAGGTGATCATCCCATGTTGAGCTAAAGACAGCAATATCATCTAGATATGATGCACTGAAAGCATCCAACCCTTGCAGGACTGTGTTCACCAACCTCTGAAAAGTGGCAGGTGCATTCTTCAAACCAAATGTCATTACTGTGAATTGGTAGTGCCCTCCAATAGTAGAAACCATGGGTTCAGCATCTTCTGATAACCTAATCTGCCAATACCCTGCAGTTAGATCAAAAGTGCTTAGATACTTGCCAGAAGCCAGTGTATCTATAAGCTCATCTGCCCTGGGTATAGGGTGAGCATCTGTATTGGTTACTTGATTGAGCCCTCTATAATCTACACAAAACCTCATCTCTCTCTTTCCATCTTTGGTGTGAGGTTTTGGTACAAGCACAACTGGGCTAGCCCAGGGGCTTTCAGATGGCTCAATCACCCCTAAGTCCAACATTTTCTGCACCTCTTGTTTGATGCAGTCCCTGACATGGTCAGGCTGCCAATAAATCTTACTTTTGACAGTCAGGCTGTCTCCAGTATCAATTGTATGTTCACACCAGGAAGTTGTACCTGGTACAAGTGAAAAGAGGTCTGAAAACTGACTTAAGAGATTGATACAGTTGTCTTTCTGTTCTGCAGTAAGAAAATCTGCTAAAACTACTCCCTCCATTAAGCCATCAGCTTCAGTGGTGGAGAAGAGATCAGGGAGAGGGTCACTCTCTTCTTCCTGTCCCTCATCTGTTTCCATGAGCAGGGTGAGATCAGCCCTGTCATAGTAGGGTTTTAGGCGGTTGACATGAATCACCCTAAGGGGACTCCTGGCAGTGGCTAGATCTACCAAATAGATAACCTCGCCCTTCTTTTCAACAATTAGATGGGGTCCACTCCATTTGTCCTAGAGTGTTCTTGGGGCCACAGGCTCCAATACCCACACCTTCTGTCCAAGGTGGAACTGAGTCAGGACGGCCTTCTGGTCATGCCATTGCTTTTGCAGCTCCTGGCTGGCCTGAAGGTTTTTACTGGCCATTTTCATATACTCAGCCATTCTGGATCTTAGGCCAAGTACATAGTTAACTATGTCCTGTTTAGGAGCTTTTGAAGGTTGTACCCAACCCTCCTTCACAAGAGCAAGTGGACCTCTTACAGGGTGTCCAAAGAGGAGTTCAAAGGGGCATAAGCCCACTCCTTTTTGGGGTACCTCCCTGTAAGCAAAAAGGAGGCAAGGTAACAGGACATCCCTTCTCCTTCAACGTTTTTCAGGGAGTCCCGTTATCATACCTTTGAGAGTTTTGTTAAACCTCTCAACCAGACCATTTGTTTGTGGATGGTAAGGGGTGGTGAACTTGTAGGTTACACCAAACTCGTTCCACATTGCTTTTAGGTATGCAGACATGAAGTTGCTACCTCTGTCTGACACCACTTCCTTAGGAAAACCCATCCTGGAAAAGATTCCCAGGAGGGCCTTTCCCACTGCAGGAGCTGTAGTGGTCCTTAAGGAGATGGCTTGAGGGTATCTTGTGGCATGGTCCACTATCACCTAGATAAATCTATTGCCTGAAGCTTTTGGAGGGTCAAGGGGGCCAACCATGTCAACCCCTACTCTTTCCAAGGGCTCCCCAACCACTGGAAGTGGAATTAGAGGGGCCTTTGGAGTGCTATCAGTCTTGCAACTGGTTTGGCAGGTCACACAAGAGCGACAAAACTCTTTAGTGTCCTTTGACATATGAGGCCACTGAAACAAGGGGACAAGTCTTTCCCACGTTTCCGTCTGGCCCAAATGCCCAGCCAATGGAATGTCATGTGCCAGGGTGAGAAGAAACTCTCTGTACTGCAATGGAATGACCAATCTCCTGGCAGCTCCAGGTTTATGGTCCCTTGACTCTGTGTACAAGACATTGTCTTCCCAGTACACCCTATGGCTATCACTGACATCCCCATTCTGCTGTTTGACAGCTTGCTGTCTTAAACCCTCTAATGTGGGACAGGTTTGCTGTGCCACACTCAGCTCTTCCCTGGCAGGCCCCTCTGAACCCAAAAGCTCAGCAGTGTCTGCTGCCAGCTCCTCTGGTATAGGTTCTGCACATGGAGAGGATTCCTCTTCCTCAATCGGGGAATCATCTGTAGAGGGAGGGATAGTGGGTAAGGATTTACCCTTTCTACCGCTAGCTTTAGGGAGCACTTGGTCCATTGTTCCAGGATCCAAGTTTCCCTGCCCTTTTTGCTTCTTGGCCTGAGCCCTTGTCAAAGCAAAAATATGCCCAGGAATGCCCAGCATTGCTGCATGAGCCTCCAACTCCACTGCTGAGCCTCCAACTCCACTGCTGCCCAAGTTGATGTTTCCATATCATTGCCCAGTTAGCCATCTACAGGTAATTCAGTGTTTACCACAACTTTCTTTGGGCCAGTAAACCCATCTACCTCAGTTGAGATTCACAACAACCGTGGGGTGGCTAAGAGTGTTGTTATGAGCATCAGTCACTTGGTACTGCTGACCAAGTAGGTGTTGATCAGGGTGGACCAGTTTTTCTATCATCATAGTTACACTGGCTCCTGTGTCCCTGTAGGCCTCAACCTCAACACCATTGATTAGGGGTAGTTGCTTTTACTTACCCATATTAAGGGGACAAGCATCCAAGGTGGCAAAGTCAATGTCACCATCAGAGACTAGAATAGCCTCTGTGTCTTCCTAACAAGACCAAGCCCAACTACACTGCCAATAGTGAGCCCAGCTACACCCTTGGATTGGTTATTTGTAGTAGATTTCCCATCACAATTGCTATTACTAGGGGCACTAGAGGTTGCAGTTGGGGTTTTGGTGGTGGAAGGTTTGGTGTTTTTCTTTGGACAAGTGGAATCACTTGCCTAATGGCCTTTTACTTTACATAAATAACACGAAGGCATTTTCTGATTGTTAGAAGAGGATTTGGACCCACCACCCTCAGACGCTGTTTGTGGGCCTGATGAAGACTCAGAATGTTGACTTTTGTCCCCACCCTTCTTAGAAGACTTATCATCCTTCTTCTTGCCATCATTGTCACCCGAGGCTGGACTGGCTTGTAGTGAGTACCAAGAGGTACTTGCACCTTGCACCAGGCCCAGTTATCCCTTATTAGTGTATAGGGTGTCTAGCAGCTTAGGCTGATAGATAATGGTAGCTTAGCAAAGCAGCTCAGGCTGAACTAGGAGACGTGTGAAGCTACTACAGTACCACTTAGTGTCATATGCACAATATCATAAGAAAACACAATACACAGTTATACTAAAAATAAAGGTACTTTATTTTTATGACAATATGCCAAAGTATCTTAGAGTGTACCCTCAGTGAGAGGATAGGAAATATACACAAGATATATATACACAATAGCAAAAATATGCAGTATAGTCTTAGAAAACAGTGCAAACAATGTATAGTTACAATAGGATGCAATGGGGAAACATAGGGATAGGGGCAACACAAACCATATACTCCAGAAGTGGAATGCGAACCACGAATGGACCCCAAACCTATGTGACCTTGTAGAGGGTCGCTGGGACTATTAGAAAATAGTGAGAGTTAGCAAAATAACCCTCACCCAGACCCTGAAAAGTGAGTGCAAAGTGCACTAAAGTTCCCCTAAGGACAAAATAGTCGTGTTAGAGGGAAAATGCAAGGAAAACACAAATCAGCAATGCAACAACGATGGATTCCTGACTGAGGGTACCTGTGGAACAAGGGGACCAAGTCCAAAAGTCACAAGCAACTCGGAGATGGGCAGATGCCCAAGAAATGCCAGCGGTTGGTGCAAAGAAGCTCTTACTAGGCTGAAGAACTGTGAATACTGCAGGAACGACAAGGGCTAGAGACTTCCCCTTTGGAGGATGGATCCCCCACGCCTTGGAGAGTCGTGCAGAAGTGTTTTCCCGCCGGATGGACGCCAACAAGCCTTGCTACACGCAAATCGTGCGTTTGGCGTTTTTGGACGCTGCTGGGGCCCAGGAGGGACCAGGAGGTCGCAAATTGGACCTGCAGAGAGAGGGGACGTCGAGCAAGACAAAGAGCCCTCACTGAAGCAGGTAGCACCCGGAGAAGTGCCAGAAACAGGCACTACGAGGATGCGTGAAACGGTGCTCGCCGAAGTTGCACAAAGGAGTCCCACGTCGCCGGAGACCAACTTAGAAAGTCGTGCAATGCAGGTTAGAGTGCCGTGGACCCAGGCTTGGCTGTGCACACAGGATTTCCGCCGGAAGTGCACAGGGGCCGGAGAAGCTTGCAAAGTCGCGGTTCCCAGCAATGCAGCCCAGCGAGGTGAGGCAAGGACTTACCTCCACCAAACTTGGGCTGAAGAGTCACTGGACTGTGGGGGTCACTTGGACGGTGTCGCTGGATTCGAGGGACCTCGCTCGTCGTGCTGAGAGGAGACCCAAGGGACCGGAAATGCAGCTTTTTGGTGCCTGCGGTTGCAGGGGGAAGATTCCGTCGACCCACGGGAGATTTCTTCGGAGCTTCTGGTGCAGAGAGGAGGCAGACTACCCCCACAGCATGCACAAGCAGGAAAACAGTCGAGAAGGCGGCAGGATCAGCGTTACAGAGTTGCAGTAGTCATCTTTGCTACTATGTTGCAGGTTTGCAGGCTTCCAGCGCGGTCAGCGGTCGATTCCTTATCAGAAGGTGACGAGGGAGATGCAGAGGAACTCGGCTGAGCTCATGCATTCGTTATCTAAAGTTTCCCCAGAGACAGAGACCCTAAATAGCCAGAAAAGAGGGTTTGGCTACCTAGGAGAGAGGAAAGGCTACTAACACCTGAAGGAGCCTATCACAAGGAGTCTCTGACGTCACCTGGTGGCACTGGCCACTCAGAGCAGTCCAGTGTGCCAGCAGCACCTCTGTTTCCAAGATGGCAGAGGTCTGGAGCACACTGGAGGAGCTCTGGACACCTCCCAGGGGAGGTGCAGGTCAGGGGAGTGGTCACTCCCCTTTCCTTTGTCCAGTTTCGCGCCAGAGCAGGGGCTAAGGGGTCCCTGAACCGGTGTAGACTGGCTTATGCAGAATTGGGCACCTCTGTGCCCAACAAAGCATTTCCAGAGGCTGGGGGAGGCTACTCCTCCCCTGCCTTCACACCATTTTCCAAAGGGAGAGGGTGTCACACCCTCTCTCAGAGGAAGTTCTTTGTTCTGCCATCCTGGGCCAGGCCTGGCTGGACCCCAGGAGGGCAGCTGCCTGTCTGAGGGGTTGGCAGCAGCAGCAGCTGCAGTGAAACCCCAGGAAGGGCAGTCTGGCAGTACCAGGGTCTGTGCTACAGACCACTGGGATCATGGAATTGTACCAAAAATGCCAGGATGGCATAGAGGGGGCAATTCCATGATCATAGACATGTTACATGGCCATATTCGGAGTTACCATGGTGAAGCTACATATAGGTAGTGACCTATATGTAGTGCACGCGTGTAATGGTGTCCCCGCACTCACAAAGTTCAGTGAATTGGCTCTGAACAATGTGGGGGCACCTTGGCTAGTGCCAGGGTGCCCTCACACTAAGTAACTTTGCACCTAACCTTTACCAGGTAAAGGTTAGATATATAGGTGACTTATAAGTTACTTAAGTGCAGTGTAAAATGGCTGTGAAATAACGTGGACGTTATTTCACTCAGGCTGCAGTGGCAGGCCTGTGTAAGAATTGTCAGAGCTCCCTATGGGTGGCAAAAGAAATGCTGCAGCCCATAGGGATCTCCTGGAACCCCAATACCCTGGGTACCTCAGTACCATATACTAGGGAATTATAAGGGTGTTCCAGTAAGCCAATGTAAATTGGTAAAAATGGTCACTAGCCTGTCAGTGACAATTTGAAAGTAATGAGAGAGCATAACCACTGAGGTTCTGGTTAGCAGAGCCTCAGTGAGACAGTTAGGCACCACACAGGGAACATATACATGCACACCTATGAGCACTGGGGCCCTGTGTGACAGGGTCCCAGTGACACATACATATAGGCCACAAACCTATGAGCACTGGGGTCCTGACCAGCAGGATCCCAGTGACACATAACAAACATACTGAAAACATAGTGTTTTCACTATGAGCACTGAGGCCTGGCTATCAGGATCCCAGTGAGACAGTGAAAACAGTGACAAACACCCTGACATACACTCACAAACAGGCCAAAAGTGGGGGTAACAAGGCTAGAAAGAGGCTACCTTCTCACACACCCCCTGTATGAACTTTTCTGTTCTCCCTTGTAGAATAGAAAAGTAAGCTGTTTTGGTTAAATGTACATATACTGAACTATTTGGTGTAAGATTTTCCAATGAAAAGCACCAAATGACAAAGTGGTAAAGCAGTTACAAGTACTTATCCCACTGCTGCACCACCAATGTATGAGGTAGGCCTGGCATATAGTGGGTACCTTGTGGCACTTACACCTTGTGCCAGGTCCAGTTATCCCTTATTAGTAGAATAGAGGTGTTTCTATCAGCTTAGGCTGTAAGAGGTAGCTATGGCAAAGCAGCTTAGGCTGAACTAGGAGACATGCAAAGCTCCTACCATACCACTTATATCATATAGCACAACATCATAAGAAAACACAATACTCAGAGTTACTAAAAATAAAGGTACTTTATCTTAGTGACAATATGCCAAAAGTATCTCAGAGGATACCCTCACTTTGGAGGTAAGTAATATACACAAATTATATGTACACAAACCCAAAACAGGTAAGTAACAGTAAGAAAAGTAGTGCAAACAATGTAGAATCACACTAGGATGCAATAGGTAGACAGAGGCCTAGGGGCAACACAAACCATATACTCCAAAAGTGGAATGCGAATCACGAATGGACCTTAGGCCTATGGGAGATTGTAGAGTGTCGCTGGGACTGAGAGAAAACAGTAAGGGTGTCCAAAATACCTCAACCCAAGACCCTGAAAAGTAGGAGTAAAGTTACCCTACTACCCCAGAAAGACACAATAGTCGTGATAGCGGATTCTGCAAGAACCACAAGCACCAGCAAAACACTGAAGACGGATTCCTGACCTAAGGACCTGTAAAGGAAGGGGACCAAGTCCAAGAGTCATGAAAGTGTCCAGGCGGGGCAGGAACCCACTAAACCCCTGATGAAGGTGCAAAAGGGCTTCCTCGGGTAGAAGAAGCCAAAGATTCTGCAACAACAAATAGGGCTAGGAACTTCTCCTATGAATGGAAGATGTCCCACGGCGTGATGGAGTTTGCAGAGTTATTTCCACGCAGAAAGACCGCAAACAAGCCTTGCTAGCTGCAGGAGTCACGGTTGAGGGTTTTGGGTGCTGCTGGGTGTAGGAGGCTGGACTGGCTTGTAGTGAGTACCAAGGGGTACTTGCACCTTGCACCAGGCCCAGTTATCCCTTATTAGTGTATAGGGTGTCTAGCAGCTTAGGCTGATAGATAATGGTAGCTTAGCAGAGCAGCTTAGGCTGAACTAGGAGACGTGTGAAGCTACTACAGTACCACTTAGTGTCATATGCACAATATCATAAGAAAACACAATACACAGTAATACTAAAAATAAAGGTACTTTATTTTTATGACAATATGCCAAAGTATCTTAGAGTGTACCCTCAGTGAGAGGATAGGAAATATAAACAAGATATATATACACCATAGCAAAAATATGCAGTATAGTCTTAGAAAACAGTGCAAACAATGTATAGTTACAATAGGATGCAATGGGGAAACATAGGGATAGGGGCAACACAAACCATATACTCCAAAAGTGGAATGCGAACCACGAATGGACCCCAAACCTATGTGACCTTGTAGAGGGTCGCTGGGACTATTAGAAAATAGTGAGAGTTAGAAAAATAACCCTCCCCAAGATCCTGAAAAGTTAGTGCAAAGTGCACTAAAGTTCCCCTAAGGACAAAATAGTCGTGTTAGAGGAATAATGCAGCAAAGACACAACCCAGCAATGCAACAACTGTGGATTTCCAATCTAGGGTACCTGTGGAACAAGGGGACCAAGTCCAAAAGTCACAAGCATGTCGGAGATGGGCAGATGCCCAGGAAATGCCAGCTGCGGGTGCAAAGAAGCTTCGATTGGACAGAAGAAGCTGAGGTTTCTGCAGGAACGAAAAGGGCTAGAGACTTCCCCTTTGGTGGACGGATCCCGCTCGCCTAGGAGAGTCGTGCAAAAGTGTTTTCCCGCCGGAAGGACGCCAACAAGCCTTGCTACACGCAAATCATGCGTTTGGCGTTTTTGGACGCTGCTGGGGTCCAGGAGGGACCAGGAGGTCGCAAATTGGACCTGAAGAGAGAGGGGACGTCGAGCAAGACAAAGAGCCCTCACTGAAGCAGGTAGCACCCGGAGAAGTGCCAGAAACAGGCACTACAAAGATGTGTTAAACGGTGCTCGCCGAAGTTGCACAAAGGAGTCCCACGTCGCCGGAGACCAACTTAGAAAGTCGTGCAATGCAGGTTAGAGTGCCGTGGACCCAGGCTTGGCTGTGCACAAAGGATTTCCACCGGAAGTGCACAGGGGCCGGAGTAGCTGCAAAGTCGCGGTTCCCAGCAATGCAGCCCAGCGAGGTGAGGCAAGGACTTACCTCCACCAAACTTAGGCTGAAGAGTCACTGGACTGTGGGGGTCACTTGGACAGCGTCGCTGGATTCGAGGGACCTCGCTCGTTGTGCTGAGAGGAGACCCAAGGGACCGGTGATGCAGCTTTTTGGATCCTGCGGTTGCAGGGGGAAGATTCCGTCGACCCACGGGAGATTTCTTCGGAGTTTCTGGTGCAGAGAGGAGGCAGGCTACCCCCACAGCATGCACAAGCAGGAAAACAGTCGAGAAGGCGGCAGGATCAGCGTTACAGAGTTGCAGTAGTCGTCTTTGCTACTATGTTGCAGGTTTGCAGGCTTCCAGCGCGGTCAGCGGTCGTTTCCTTATCAGAAGGTGAAGAGAGAGATGCAGAGGAACTCGGCTGAGCTCATGCATTCGTTATCTAAAGTTTCCCCAGAGACAGAAACCCTAAATAGCCAGAAAAGAGGGTTTGGCTACCTAGGAGAGAGGAAAGGCTACTAACACCTGAAGGAGCCTATCAGCAGGAGTCTCTGACGTCACCTGGTGGCACTGGCCACTCAGAGCAGTCCAGTGTGCCAGCAGCACCTCTGTTTCCAAGATGGCAGAGGTCTGGAGCACACTGGAGGAGCTCTGGACACCTCCCAAGGGAGGTGCAGGTCAGGGGAGTGGTCACTCCCCTTTCCTTTGTCCAGTTTCGCACCAGAGCAGGGGCTAAGGGGTCCCTGAACCGGTGTAGACTGGCTTATGCAGAATTGGGCACCTCTGTGCCCAACAAAGCATTTCCAGAGGCTGGGGGAGGCTACTCCTCCCCTGCCTTCACACCATTTTCCAAAGGGAGAGGGTGTGACACCCTCTCTCAGAGGAAGTTCTTTGTTCTGCCATCCTGGGCCAGGCCTGGCTGGACCCCAGGAGGGCAGATGCCTGTCTGAGGGGTTGGCAGCAGCAGCAGCTGCAGTGAAACCCCAGGAAGGGCAGTTTGGCAGTACCAGGGTCTGTGCTACAGACCACTGGGATCATGGGATTGTGCCAACTATGCCAGGATGGCATAGAGGGGGCAATTCCATGATCATAGACATGTTACATGGCCATATTCGGAGTTACCATTGTGAAGCTACATATAGGTAGTGACCTATATGTAGTGCACGCATGTAATGGTGTCCCCGCACTCACAAAGTTCAGGGAATTGGCTCTGAACAATGTGGGGGCACCTTGGCTAGTGCCAGGGTGCCCTCACACTAAGTACCTTTGCACCTAACCTTTACCAGGTAAAGGTTAGACATATAGGTGACTTATAAGTTACTTAAGTGCAGTGTAAAATGGCTGTGAAATAACGTGGACGTTATTTCACTCAGGCTGCAGTGGCAGGCCTGTGTAAGAATTGTCAGAGCTCCCTATGGGTGGCAAAAGAAATGCTGCAGCCCATAGGGATCTCCTGGAACCCCAATACCCTGGGTACCTCAGTACCATATACTAGGGAATTATAAGGGTGTTCCAGTAAGCCAATGTAAATTGGTAAAATTGGTCACTAGCCTGTTAGTGACAATTTGAAAGTAATGAGAGAGCATAACCACTGAGGTTCTGGTTAGCAGAGCCTCAGTGAGACAGTTAGGCACCACACAGGGAACATATACATGCACACCTATGAGCACTGGGGCCCTGTGTGACAGGGTCCCAGTGACACATACATATAGGCCACAAACCTATGAGCACTGGGGTCCTGACCAGCAGGATCCCAGTGACACATAACAACCATACTGAAAACATAGTGTTTTCACTATGAGCACTGAGGCCTGGTTATCAGGATCCCAGTGAGACATTGAAAACAGTGACAAACACCCTGACATACACTCACAAACAGGCCAAAAGTGGGGGTAACAAGGCTAGAAAGAGGCTACCTTCTCACACAACCCCCCCCCCAAACGAAGGACAATAAGGCTAACCTTGGCCAGTTGAGACTTTATTGTCTAAGTGGTGATAAGTAGAGAGTAGCTCTGCAATAGACTGGTTACTCCCTTTATCATCCACTATATGGTTACTTCCCTGTGGGGATGTAAACCACCCTGTTTGAAGTTTTTTAGCTAACCAACAATGTGAAGATGTATTTTCAGAGTTTCTATCAGTAAGTTTTAGTTTAGAGCAGTGGGAATTATCCAATGAACCTATTTGTAATGATGGAAATGCCAGACAGGGATGCTGTCTCAGTAAAGCCATAGCTGGGCAAAAACTTTGTCCATTTGGCTGGAAGAGAGAACAGGGATGCTGTTTCTCTTGAGTTGGAGCAGGGCAGGGATGCACTCCTATGAGCTCCACACTAGGGCAGGGATGCTGTCCTAAGTGTTGTGAGGCAGTACAGGGTTTCTGCACTAAAGTTTCTCTGGGAGGGTTGTTAACTAAAATGGTGCTCTTTTTGTCACCAATGTTAGTTATCCCACAGAGATGTACTTCTACCTCAGGGAGTCCAGCTATGCCAGCTGATGATTCCCTTGGAACAGGTGCCACCCCAGGAGAGGTTTCTCCCACCACAGGAATGGTATCCTGAATGGTAGGGTGGTTAGGGGATACTGTGATACCCTTTTTACCTGTTGATGGAGAGGGATCCTGAGTTTTCAGGCCTTCTCTCCTTTGCTTTTTCATTTCACTTGAAATGAGAGGGAACAATTCCTCAGGGATGCCCAGCATGGCTGCATGGGCATAAAACTCTACATCAGCCCAACCTGAGGCCTCTAGGTCATTACCTAAGAGACAGTCTACAGGTAAGCTAGGTGATACCACCACCTGCTTAGGGCCAGTAACTCCACCCCAACTAAACTGAATTATAGCTAAGGGAAGAAACTTAGTGGAGTTATGGACATCAATAATCTTATACTGTTGTCCAATGATGTGTTGTTCAGGAGGCACTAGGTTTTCAGTCACCAAAGTGAAACTGGCACCTGTGTCCCTGTAGGCCAAGGCCTCAACACCATTTATTGAAACTGTCTGCCTGTACTTATCCATTGTAAGGGGACAAGCAGCCAGTGTGGCAAGGCCAGTGCCACTAGGTGTGACAGAAACTGTCTTGGGACTGATTATATCAGTTTCCACTATGGACCCATAAGTGAACCCAACTACACCCTTTGCTTGACTGTTGCCAGCAGTCCCACCACTAGTACCACTACTGCTAGGGGCACTAGAGCTTGATGTATTAGTGGTGGTAGGCTCAGGGGGTTTACCTGGACAGGACTTATCCCCTGGCCTATGGCCTCTGTTTTTACACACAAAGCACCAAGGCTTTTTAATGTGTGCAGGTTGGGAAGAAGAGGAAGAATTTGTTTTATCCCCACCCTCTGAAGAGTGTTTAAGATTTGAAGTGGGATCTTTGGTTTTACCCTTATCCCCATGCTTATCTTGAGATTTTTCACCATCTTTCTTCTTATTGCCATCTTTGTCACCCCCTGTATGAACTTTTCTGTTCACCCTTGTTCTGACCCATTTGTCTGCCTTCTTTCCCAATTCTTGGGGAGAGGTCAGATCAGAGTCTACCAGGTACTGGTGCAACAAATCAGACACACAATTATTAAGTATATGCTCTCTCAGGATTGTGTTATACAGGCTTTCATAATCAGTAACTTTACTGCCATGTAACCACCCCTCCAAGGCCTTCACTGAATGGTCAATGAAATCCACCAAGTCTTGTGAAGACTCCTTTTTGGTCTCTCTGAACTTTATCCTGTATTGTTCCGTGGTTAAGCCATAACCATCCAGGAGTGCATTCTTAAGAACTGTAAAATTATTGGCATCATTTTCTTTCACAGTAAGGAGTCTATCCCTACCCTTTCCACTAAATGATAGCCATAGGATAGCAGCCCACTGCCTTTGAGGGACATCCTGTACAACACAGGCCCTCTCAAGTGCAGCAAACCACTTGTTAATGTCATCCCCCTCCTTATAAGGGGGAACTATCTTGTGCAGATTCCTGGAATCATGCTCTTTTGCAGGATGACTATGGGGAATACTGCTGCTGCCACCATGGGTATCTAAACCCAACTTCTGTCTTTCCTTCTCTAATTCAAAAGACTGTCTATCCAAATCCAGCTGTTGCTTTTTAAGCTTCAGTCTGGTTTGTTCCACCCTCAACTTATTGAGTTCCCTCTCTAACATTCTGTCATCAGGGTTGGTGGGAGGGACATTTCTAGAAACAGAGCTATGATGGGAATGAACAGAAGGAGACCTGTCCCTTACAGAAGCCAACTTAACAGCCTGGTTTACAGAAACATTACTACCAGAATGGTGAGAATAAATGCTTTTGCTATGATGTGAGACCACACTATTTATTTGGTGTGGCTCATCATCATTACCATCTATGCTAGATTGTCTAGTAATGGGCAGGCTAGGAAGTTTCTTTCCTGAATCTTTTCCTGGGGGAGTCCCTGAATCAGATTGGGAACTATTAGGTACTTTTTCAACAGATGGGGCACCTATGGCCTTATCCTGTTCTCTAAGCATGTTAATTAACAGTTCCAAGGCAGGATTCTTCCCTACACTCAAACCTCTCTCTATACAGAGACTCCTTGCTCTTTTCCAGCTAAGGTTGTCATATGCAAGTTTGGACAGATCAACACTTTGGCCTGTGCCAGACATTTTTTAGAGAGAGTTAAAGTGATAGAGAAAGAGACAAAAGTTTTCAGAACTTTTTGGAAAGACAGAAAAAAAAACTTTTTAAACTTTTAAGAACTTTTTGAAAGTTTAGAAGTACTTTTCAGCACTTAGAAAAGAGTGAAAAGAGGAAATGCAAAACTTTTTGGCTATGTGTATATACACTGACCTTGTTTTGTATATTTTTCTCTTATGAAAAGTACAATGACAAGAGTGGTAAGTAGTCTCAAAGCACTTATCCCACCACTGCACAACCAATGTAGGAGGCTGGACTGGCTTGTAGTGAGTACCAAGGGGTACTTGCACCTTGCACCAGGCCCAGTTATCCCTTATTAGTGTATAGGGTGTCTAGCAGCTTAGGCTGATAGATAATGGTAGCTTAGCAGAGCAGCTTAGGCTGAACTAGGAGACGTGTGAAGCTACTACAGTACCACTTAGTGTCATATGCACAATATCATAAGAAAACACAATACACAGTTATACTAAAAATAAAGGTACTTTATTTTTATGACAATATGCCAAAGTATCTTAGAGTGTACCCTCAGTGAGAGGATAGGAAATATACACAAGATATATATACACCATAGCAAAAATATGCAGTATAGTCTTAGAAAACAGTGCAAACAATGTATAGTTACAATAGGATGCAATGGGGAAACATAGGGATAGGGGCAACACAAACCATATACTCCAAAAGTGGAATGCGAACCACGAATGGACCCCAAACCTATGTGACCTTGTAGAGGGTCGCTGGGACTATTAGAAAATAGTGAGAGTTAGAAAAATAACCCTCTCCAAGACCCTGAAAAGTGAGTGCAAAGTGCACTAAAGTTCCCCTAAGGACAAAATAGTCGTGTTAGAGGAATAATGCAGGAAAGACACAACCCAGCAATGCAACAACTGTGGATTTCCAATCTAGGGTACCTGTGGAACAAGGGGACCAAGTCCAAAAGTCACAAGCACGTCGGAGATGGGCAGATGCCCAGGAAATGCCAGCTGCGGGTGCAAAGAAGCTTCGACTGGACAGAAGAAGCTGAGGTTTCTGCAGGAACGAAAAGGGCTAGAGACTTCCCCTTTGGTGGACGGATCCCTCTCGCATTGGAGAGTCGTGCAAAAGTGGTTTCCCGCCGGAAGGACGCCAACAAGCCTTGCTACACGCAAATCGTGTGTTTGGCGTTTTTGGACGCTGCTGGGGCCCAAGAGGGACCAGGAGGTCGCAAATTGGACCTGAAGAGAGAGGGGACGTCGAGCAAGACAAAGAGCCCTCACTGAAGCAGGTAGCACCCGGAGAAGTGCCAGAAACAGGCACTACGAGGATGCGTGAAACGGTGCTCGCCGAAGTTGCACAAAGGAGTCCCACGTCGCCGGAGACCAACTTAGAAAGTCGTGCAATGCAGGTTAGAGTGCCGTGGACCCAGGCTTGGCTGTGCACAAAGGATTTCCGCCGGAAGTGCACAGGGGCCGGAGTAGCTGCAAAGTCGCGGTTCCCAGCAATGCAGCCCAGCGAGGTGAGGCAAGGACTTACCTCCACCAAACTTGGGCTGAAGAGTCACTGGACTGTGGGGGACACTTGGACAGCGTCGCTGGATTCGAGGGACTTCGCTCGTCGTGCTGAGAGGAGACCCAAGGGACCGGTATAGCAGCTTTTTGGTGCCTGCAGTTGCAGGGGGAAGATTCCGTCGACCCACGGGAGATTTCTTCGGAGCTTCTGGTGCAGAGAGGAGGCAGGCTACCCCCACAGCATGCACAAGCAGGAAAAAAGTCGAGAAGGCGGCAGGATCAGCGTTACAGAGTTGCAGTAGTCGTCTTTGCTACTATGTTGCAGGTTTGCAGGCTTCCAGCGCGGTCAGCGGTCGTTTCCTTATCAGAAGGTGAAGAGAGAGATGCAGAGGAACTCGGCTGAGCTCATGCATTCGTTATCTAAAGTTTCCCCAGAGACAGAGACCCTAAATAGCCAGAAAAGAGGGTTTGGCTACCTAGTAGAGAGGAAAGGCTACTAACACCTGAAGGAGCCTATCAGCAGGAGTCTCTGACGTCACCTGGTGGCACTGGCCACTCAGAGCAGTCCAGTGTGCCAGCAGCACCTCTGTTTCCAAGATAGCAGAGGTCTGGAGCACACTGGAGGAGCTCTGGACACCTCCCAGGGGAGGTGCAGGTCAGGGGAGTGGTCACTCCCCTTTCCTTTGTCCAGTTTCGCGCCAGAGCAGGGGCTAAGGGGTCCCTGAACCGGTGTAGACTGGCTTATGCAGAATTGGGCACCTCTGTGCCCAACAAAGCATTTCCAGAGGCTGGGGGAGGCTACTCCTCCCCTGCCTTCACACCATTTTCCAAAGGGAGAGGGTGTCACACCCTCTCTCAGAGGAAGTTCTTTGTTCTGCCATCCTGGGCCAGGCCTGGCTGGACCCCAGGAGGGCAGATGCCTGTCTGAGGGGTTGGCAGCAGCAGCAGCTGCAGTGAAACCCCAGGAAGGGCAGTTTGGCAGTACCAGGTTCTGTGCTACAGACCACTGGGATCATGGGATTGTGCCAACTATGCCAGGATGGCATAGAGGGGGCAATTCCATGATCATAGACATGTTACATGGCCATATTCGGAGTTACCATTGTGAAGCTACATATAGGTAGTGACCTATATGTAGTGCACGCGTGTAATGGTGTCCCCGCACTCACAAAGTTCAGGTAATTGGCTCTGAACAATGTGGGGGCACCTTGGCTAGTGCCAGGGTGCCCTCACACTAAGTAACTTTGCACCTAACCTTTACCAGGTAAAGGTTAGACATATAGGTGACTTATAAGTTACTTAAGTGCAGTGTAAAATGGCTGTGAAATAACGTGGACGTTATTTCACTCAGGCTGCAGTGGCAGGCCTGTGTAAGAATTGTCAGAGCTCCCTATGGGTGGCAAAAGAAATGCTGCAGCCCATAGGGATCTCCTGGAACCCCAATACCCTGGGTACCTCAGTACCATATACTAGGGAATTATAAGGGTGTTCCAGTAAGCCAATGTAAATTGGTAAAATTGGTCACTAGCCTGTTAGTGACAATTTGAAAGTAATGAGAGAGCATAACCACTGAGGTTCTGGTTAGCAGAGCCTCAGTGAGACAGTTAGGCACCACACAGGGAACATATACATGCACACCTAAGAGCACTGGGGCCCTGTGTGACAGGGTCCCAGTGACACATACATATAGGCCACAAACCTATGAGCACTGGGGTCCTGACCAGCAGGATCCCAGTGACACATAACAACCATACTGAAAACATAGTGTTTTCACTATGAGCACTGAGGCCTGGCTATCAGGATCCCAGTGAGACAGTGAAAACAGTGACAAACACCCTGACATACACTCACAAACAGGCCAAAAGTAGGGGTAACAAGGCTAGAAAGAGGCTACCTTCTCACACTGGGGACCAGGAAGGACCAGGATGTCGCCCCTTGGAGGAGGAGACAGAGGGGGCATTCAGCAACTCAGAGAGCCCTGGCAGAAGCAGGCAGCACCCGCAGACGTACCGGAACAGGCAAGTAGACGATCTGAGGACAGCGGTCAACCCAGAGTCACTAAGGAGGGTCCCACGATGTCAGAGTGCAACTCAGCGAGTTGGGCAATGCAGGACGGAGTGCTGGGGACCCAGGCTAGGCTGTGCACAAAGGAATCCTTGGAAAAGTGCACAGAAGCCAGAGAAGCTGCAGATCACGCAGGACACAGGATTACTGTTTGGCGTGGGGAGGCAAGGACTTACCTCCACCAAATTTGGACAGAAGTGCCACTGGACTGTGGGAGACACTTGGACCCAGCTCCTGTGTTCCAGGGACCACGCTCGTCAGGATGAGAGGGGATACAGAGGACCGGGGATACAGAAGTTTGGTGCCTGCATTGGCAGGGGGAAGATTCCGTCGACGCACAGGAAATTTCTTCTTGGCTTCAGTGCAGACAGCCCTCAGAGAATGCACCACCAGGAAACAGTCGAGAATGCCGGCAGGATGAGACGCTACAATGTTGCTGGTAGTCGTCTTGCTACTTTGTTGCGGTTTTGCAGGCGTCCTGGAGCAGTCAGCGTCGATCTTTGGCAGAAGTCGAAGAGGGAAGTGCCGAGGAACTTTGGTGAGCTCTTGCATTCGTTATCTGAGGAATAGCCCAGAGGTGAGACCCTAAATAACCTCTGTTTCCAAGATGGCAGAGGTCTGGAGCACACTGGAGGAGCTCTGGACACCTCCCAGGGGAGGTGCAGGCCAGGAGAGTGGTCACTCCCCTTTCCTTTGTTCAATTTCACGCCAGAGCAGGGCTGGGGGATCCCTGAACCGGTGTAGACTGGCTTATGCAGAGATGGGCACCATCTGTGCCCATCAAAGTATTTCCGGAGGCTGGGGGAGGCTACTCCTCCCCAACCCTTCACACCTATTTCCAAAGGGAGAGTGTGTAACACCCTCTCTCAGTGGAAATCCTTTGTTCTGCTTTCCTGGGGCTGGGCTGCCCAGACCCCAGGAGGGCAGAAACCTGTCTGAGGGGTTGGCAGCAGCATCAGCTGCAGTGGAGACCCCGGAAAGGCAGTTTGGCCGTACCTGGTGTGAGAAAGTAGCCTCTTTCTAGCCTTGTTACCCCCACTTTTGGCCTGTTTGTGAGTGTATGTCAGGGTGTTTTTACTGTCTCACTAGGATCCTGCTAGCCAGGACCCAGTGCTCATAGTGAAGACCCTATGTTTTCAGTATGTTTGTTATGTGTCACTGGGACCCTGCTAGTCAGGACCCCAGTGCTCATAAGGTTGTGGCCTATATGTATGTGTTCCCTGTGTGGTGCCTAACTGTCTCACTGAGGCTCTGCTAACCAGAACCTCAGTGGTTATGCTCTCTCTTTTCTTTCAAATTGTCACTAACAGGCTAGTGACCAATTTTACCAATTTACATTGGCTTACTGGAACACCCTTATAATTCCCTAGTATATGGTACTGAGGTACCCAGGGTATTGGGGTTCCAGGAGATCCCTATGGGCTGCAGCATTTCTTTTGCCACCCATAGGGAGCTCTGACAATTCTTACACAGGCCTGCCACTGCAGCCTGAGTGAAATAACGTCCACGTTATTTCACAGCCATTTTACACTGCACTTAAGTAACTTATAAGTCACCTATATGTCTAACCTTTACCTGGTAAAGGTTAGGTGCAAAGTTACTTAGTGTGAGGGCACCCTGGCACTAGCCAAGGTGCCCCCACATTGTTCAGAGCCAATTCCCTGAACTTTGTGAGTGCGGGGACCCCATTACACGTGTGCACTACATATAGGTCACTACCTATATGTAGCTTCACAATGGTAACTCCGAATATGGCCATGTAACATGTCTATGATCATGGAATTGCCCCCTCTATGCCATCCTGGCATAGTTGGCACAATCCCCTGATCCCAGTGGTCTGTAGCACAGACCCTGGTACTGCCAAACTGCCCTTCCTGGGGTTTCACTGCAGCTGCTGCTGCTGCCAACCCCTCAGACAGGCATCTGCCCTCCTGGGGTCCAGCCAGGCCTGGCCCAGGATGGCAGAACAAAGAACTTCCTCTGAGAGAGGGTGTGACACCCTCTCCCTTTGGAAAATGGTGTGAAGGCAGGGGAGGAGTAGCCTCCCCCAGCCTCTGGAAATGCTTTCTTGGGCACAGATGTGCCCAATTCTGCATAAGCCAGTCTACACTGGTTCAGGGGACCCCTTAGCCCTGCTCTGGCGCGAAACTGGACAAAGGAAAGGGGAGTGACCACTCCCCTGACCTGCACCTCCACTGGGAGGTGTCCAGAGCTCCTCCAGTGTGCTCCAGACCTCTGCCATCTTGGAAACAGAGGTGTTGCTGGCACACTGGACTGTTCTGAGTGGCCAGTGCCACCAGGTGACGTCAGAGACTCCTTGTGATAGGCTCCTTCAGGTGTTGCTAGCCTATCCTCTCTCCTAGGTAGCCAAACCCTCTTTTCTGGCTATTTAGGGTCTCTGTCTCTGGGGAAACTTTAGATAACGAATGCAAGAGCTCAGCCGAGTTCCTCTGCATCTCTCTCTTCACCTTCTGCCAAGGAATCGACTGCTGACCGGGCTGGAAGCCTGCAACACTGTAACAAAGTAGCAAAGACGACTACTGCAACTCTGTAACGCTGATCCTGCCGCCTTCTCGACTGTTTTCCTGTTTGTGCATGCTGTGGGGGTAGTCTGCCTCCTCTCTGCACCAGAAGCTCCGAAGAAATCTCCCGTGGGTCAACAGAATCTTCCCCCTGCAACCGCAGGCACCAAAAAGCTGCATTACCGGTCCCTTGGGTCTCCTCTCAGCACGACGAGCGAGGTCCCTCGAATCCAGCAACTCTGTCCAAGTGGCCCCCACAGTCCAGTGACTCTTCAGTCCAAGTATGGTGGAGGTAAGTCCTTGCCTCACCTCGCTAGACTGCATTGCTGGGAACCGCGACTTTTGCAGCTACTCCGGCCTCCGTGCACTTCCGGCGGAAATCCTTTGTGCACAGTCCAGCCTGGGTCCACGGCACTCTAACCTGCATTGCACGACCTCCTAAGTTGTTCTCCGGCGACGTGGGACTTCTTTGTGTAACTTCGGGTGAGCACCGTTTCACGCATCCTCGTAGTGCCTATTTCTGGCACTTCTCTGGCTGCTACCTGCTGATGAGAGGGCTCCTTGTCTTGCTCGACATCCCCTCTCTCTCCTGGTCCAATTTGCGACCTCCTGGTCCCTCCAGGGCCACAGCAGCGTCCAAAAACGCTAACTACACGATTTGCAGCTAGCAAGGCTTGTTGGCGTTCTTTCGGCGGGAAAACACTTCTGCACGACTCTCCACGGCGAGTCGGATCCGTCCACCAAAGGGGAAGTCTCTAGCCCTTTTCATTCCTGCAGAAACCGCAGCTTCTTCTGTCCAGTAGAAGCTTCTTTGCACCCGCAGCTGGCATTTCCTGGGCATCTGCCCATCTCCGACTTGCTTGTGACTTTTGGACTTGGTCCCCTTGTTCCACAGGTACCCTAGATTGGAAATCCACAGTTGTTGCATTGCTGGTTTGTGTCTTTCCTGCATTATTCCTCTAACACGACTACTTTGTCCTTAGGGGAACTTTAGTGCACTTTGCACTCACTTTTCAGGGTCTTGGGGAGGGTTATTTTTCTAACTCTCACTATTTTCTAATAGTCCCAGCGACCCTCTACAAGGTCACATAGGTTTGGGGTCCATTCGTGGTTCGCATTCCACTTTTGGAGTATATGGTTTGTGTTGCCCCTATCCCTATGTTTCCCCATTGCATCCTATTGTAACTATACATTGTTTGCACTGTTTTCTAAGACTATACTGCATATTTTTGCTATTGTGTATATATATCTTGTGTATATTTCCTATCCTCTCACTGAGGGTACACTCTAAGATACTTTGGCATATTGTCATAAAAATAAAGTACCTTTATTTTTAGTATAACTGTGTATTGTGTTTTCTTATGATATTGTGCATATGACACTAGGTGGTACTGTAGTAGCTTCACACGTCTCCTAGTTCAGCCTAAGCTGCTCTGCTAAGCTACCATTATCTATCAGCCTAAGCTGCTAGACACCCTATACACTAATAAGGGATAACTTGCCATGGTGCAAGGTGCAAGTACCCCTTGATACTCACTACAAGCCAGTCCAGCCTCCTACACCTGGGTTCTGTGCTAGAGACCCGGGGATGCATGGAATTGTTCCCCAATTCCATGATCCTGGACATGTTACATGGCCATGTTCGGAGTTACCATTGTGACGCTACACATAGATAGTGACCTATGTGTAGTGCACATGTGTAATGGTGTCCCTGCACTCACAAACGCCGGGGAATTTGCCCAGAACAATGTGGGGACCGTAGGAGGCTGGCCTGGCTTGTAGTGGGTACCAGAGGTACTTATACCTTGTGCCAGGTCCAGTTATACCTTATTAGTGTAGAAGAGGTGTCTAGCAGCTTAGGCTGATAGAAGGTAGTTATGGCAAAGCAGCTTAGGCTGAACTAGAAGACATGTAAAGCTCCTACTATACCACTGGTGTCATATGCACAATATCATAAGAAAACACAATACCCAGAGTTACTAAAAATAAAAGTACTTTATTTTTATGACAATATGCCAAAAGAATATCTCAGTGAGTACCCTCAGTATGAGGATAAGTTATATACAGAACATATATGTACACAAACCAAAATTAAGTAAGTAATAGCAAGAGAAGTAATGCAAGCAGTGTAGAATTACAATAGATTGCAATAGGAGCACTTAGGTATGGGGCAACACAAACCATATACTCCAAAAGTGGAATGCGAACCGCGAATGGACCCCAAACCTATGTGAGCTTGTAGAGGGTCACTGGGACTGTAAGAAAACAGTGAGGGTTAGAAAAAAAGCCCACCCCAAGACCCTGAAAGGTAGGTGTAAAGTGCACCTACTACCCCCAGAGAGCACAGAAGTCGTGATGGTGGATTCTGCAGGAAGAACAAACACCAGCAATGCAACAACAGTGGATTTCAGGCCCTGAGTACCTGTAAGATAAGGGGATCAAGTCCAATAGTCGCGACAGTGTCGAGACTGGGCAGGAGCCAAGGAAATGCCACCTGAGGGTGCAAGGAAGCTGCCACTGGATGGAAGAAGCTTGGAGTTCTGCAAGAAAGAAGAGAGCTAGAGACTTCTCCTTTGGAAGACGGATGTCCCACGTCACGATGAAGCATGCAGAGGTATTCCCACACAGATACACCTCAAACAAGCCTTGCTAGCTGCAAGGGTTGCCCTAGAGGTTTTTGGGTGCTGCTGTGGCCCAGGAGGGACCAGGATGTCGCCACTTGGAACAGGAGACAGAGGGGGAACCCAGCAACTCAGAGAGTCCTCACAGAAGCAGGCAGCACTCGCAAAAGTACCTGAACAGGCACTTGGAAGGAAAGTTAACCAGAGTCCATGTGAAGTCACAAAAGAGAGCCTCTGATCACGCCGGAGGACAACTCAGAAGGTTGTGCCCTGCAGAATAAAGTGCCGGGACCCAGCCTTGGCTGTGCATGATGGAAATCCTGGAAGAGTGCATAGGAGCCGGAGCAGCTGCAAATCACGCGATACCCAGCAATGCAGTCTAGCGTGTGGAGGCAAGGACTTACCTCCACCAAACTTGCACTGAAGAGTCACTGGACTGTGGGAGTCACTTGGACAGAGTTGCTGAGTTCCAGGGACCACGCTCGTCAGGATGAGAGGGGACCCAGAGGACCAGTGTTGCAGTCTTTTGGTGCCTGCGTTAGCAGGGGGAAGATTCCATCGACCCACAAGAGATTTCTTCAGAGCTTCTGATGCAGGGTGGAGAAGTGTGGCTCAATGGTTAGAGTGGCAGACCCTGAAGCAGAGATCTGGCTCTGCCTCAAGACCAGGGTTCAAGTCCCGCTTCGGCAGTCTTGGGCTCAATTCCCCTTGACCAGATAATTCTTGCCTCGTGCCTAATCTAATTCATGGGTCCAACTCTGGGCAATAGCTTGCTTAATCTCCACAACGGCCCCAACAGCGCTTGGATGCCTGGCTTCACCCTGGGGGTGCTCAGGAGTGGGTGCCTCACAGGGAAAAGCCAGGAGGGGTTCCATAGCGGTATGAGTACAGCGCCTTGAGACCCTAGCGGGTGAGTAGTGCGCTATACAATTGCTAATTTACATTTTACATTTACAGGGTGAAGGCAGGCTACCCCCAGAGCATGCACCACCTGGAAACAGTCGAGAAAGCCGGCAGGATGAGGCGCTACAATGTTGCTAGTAGTCGTCTTGCTACTTTGTTGTGGTTTTGCAGGCGTCCTGAGCATTCAGCGGTCGATCCTTTGGTAGAAGGTGAAGAGGGAGATGCAGAGGAACTCTGGTGAGCTCTTGAATTCGTTATCTGAAGAATTCCCCAAGGCAGAGACCCTAAATGCCAGAAAAGGAGGTTTGGCTACCAGGTTAGGAGGATTGGCTACCAAGAGAGGTAATAGCCTATCAGAAGGAGCCTCTGACGTCACCTGCTGGCACTGGCCACTCAGAACAGTCCAGTGTGCCCCCAACACCTCTGTTTCCAAGATGGCAGAGGTCTGGGACACACTGGAGTAGCTCTGGGCACCTCCCCTGGGAGGTGCAGGCCAGGAGAGTGGTCACTCCCCTTTCCTTTGTTCAATTTCACGCCAGAGCAGGGCTGGGGGATCCCTGAACCGGTGTAGACTGGCTTATGCAGAGATGGGCACCATCTGTGCCCATCAAAGCATTTCCAGAGGCTGGGGGAGGCTACTCCTCCCCAGCCCTTCCCACCTATTTCCAAAGGGAGAGGGTGTAACACCCTCTCTCAGAGGAAATACTTTGTTCCGCCTTCCTGGGCCAGGGCTGTCTGGACCCCAGGAGGGCAGAAACCTGTCTGAGGGGTTCACAGCAGCAGCAGCTGCAGTGGAGACCCCGGAAAGGCAGTTTGGCAGTACCCGGGTTCTGTGCTAGAGACCCGGGGGATCATGGAATTGTCCCCCCAATACCAGAATGGTATTGGGGTGACAATTCCATGATCTTAGACATGTTACATGGCCATGTTCGGAGTTACCATTGTGACGATATACATAGGTAGTGACCTTTGTATAGTTGTAGGAAAGTACCATCTTGCCTGGCATGTTACCCACATTTTTCACTGTATATATGTTGTTTTAGTTGTATGTGTCACTGGGACCCTGCTAGTCAGGGCCCCAGTGCTCATACGTGTGCCTGAATGTGTTACCTGTGTTATGACTAACTGTCTCACTGAGGCTCTGCTAATCAGAACCTCAGTGGTTATGCTCTTTCATTTCTTTCAAATTGTCACTAACAGGCTAGTGACCAATTTACATTGGCTTACTGGAACACCCTTATAATTCCCTAGTATATGGTACTGAGGTACCCAGGGTATTGGGGTTCCAGGAGATCCCTATGGGCTGCAGCATTTCTTTTGCCACCCATAGGGAGCGCTGACAATTCTTACACAGGCCTGCCACTGCAGCCTGAGTGAAATAACGTCCACGTTATTTCACAGCCATTTTACACTGCACTTAAGTAACTTATAAGTCACCTATATGTCTAACCTTTACCTGGTAAAGGTTGGGTGCTAAGTTACTTAGTGTGAGGGCACCCTGGCACTAGCCAAGGTGCCCCCACATTGTTCAGGGCCAATTCCCCGGACTTTGTGAGTGCGGGGACACCATTACACGCGTGCACTACATATAGGTCACTACCTATATGTAGCTTCACAATGGTAACTCCGAATATGGCCATGTAACATGTCTATGATCATGGAATTGCCCCCTCTATGCCATCCTGGCATAGTTGGCACAATCCCATGATCCCAGTGGTCTGTAGCACAGACCCTGGTACTGCCAAACTGCCTTTCCTGGGGTTTCACTGCAGCTGCTGCCAACCCCTCAGACAGGCATCTGCCCTCCTGGGGTCCAGCCAGGCCTGGCCCAGGATGTCAGAACAAAGGACTTCCTCTGAGAGAGGGTGTTACACCCTCTCCCTTTGGAAAATGGTGTGAAGGCAGGGGAGGAGTAGCCTCCCCCAGCCTCTGGAAATGCTTTCATGGGCACATTTGGTGCCCATTTCTGCATAAGCCAGTCTACACCGGTTCAGGGACCCCTTAGCCCTGCTCTGGCGCGAAACTGGACAAAGGAAAGGGGAGTGACCACTCCCCTGACCTGTACCTCCCCTGGGAGGTGCCCAGAGCTCCTCCAGTGTGCTCCAGACCTCTGCCATCTTGGAAACAGAGGTGCTGCTGGCACACTGGACTGCTCTGAGTGGCCAGTGCCATCAGGTGACGTCAGAGACTCCTTCTGATAGGCTCCTTCAGGTGTTGCTAGCCTATCCTCTCTCCTAGGTAGCCAAACCCTCTTTCTGTCTATTTAGGGTCTCTGTCTCTTGGGATTCCTTAGATAATGAATGCAAGAGCTCATCCGAGTTCCTCTGCATCTCTCTCTTCACCTTCTGCCAAGGAATCGACTGCTGACCGCGCTGGAAGCCTGCAAAACTGCAACACAGTAGCTAAGACGACTACTGCAACTCTGTAACGCTGATCCTGCCGCCTTCTCGACTGTTTTCCTGGTGGTGCATGCTGTGGGGGTAGTCGGCCTCCTCTCTGCACTAGAAGCTCCGAAGAAATCTCCCGTGGGTCGACGGAATCGTCCCCCTGCAACCGCAGGCACCAAAGAACTGCATCACCGTACCTTGGGTCTCCTCTCAGCACGACGAGCGAGGTCCCTTGAATCCAGCAACTCTGTCCAAGTGACTCCCACAGTCCAGTGACTCTTCAGTCCAAGTTTGGTGGAGGTAAGTCCTTGCCTCCCCACGCCAGACTGCATTGTTGGAAACCGCGACTTTTGCAGCTACTCCGGCCTCCGTGCACTTCCGGTGGAAATCCTTTCTGCACATTCCAGCCTGGGTCCACGGCACTCTAACCTGCATTGCACGACCTTCTAAGTTGTTCTCCGGCGACGTGGGACTCCTTTGTGCAACTTCGGGTGAGCACCGTTTCACGCATCCTTGTAGTGCCTGTTTCTGGCACTTCTCCGGGTGCTGCCTGCTGCTGAGAGGGCTCTTTGTCTTGCTCGACATCCCCTCTCTCCCCTGACGCAATTTGCAACATCCTGGTCCCTCCTGGGCCACAGCAGCATCCAAAAACCCTTACCGCATGATTTGCAGCTAGCAAGGCTTGTTGGCGGTCTTTTGGCAGGAAAACACTTCTGCATGACTCTCCACAGCGTGTTGGATCCGTCCTCCAAAGGAAAAGTCTCTAGCCCTTGTCGTTCTGGCAGAAACCTAAGCTTCTTCTGTCCAGTAGAAGCTTCTTTGCACCCACAGCTGGCATTTCCTGGGCATCTGCCCATCTCCGACTTGCTTGTGACTTTTGGACTTGGTCCCCTTGTTCCACAGGTACCCTCGACTGGAAATCCATCATTGTTGCATTGCTGGTTTGTGTCTTTCCTGCAGAATTCCCCTATCACGACTTCTATGTCCTTTGGGGAACTTTAGTGCACTTTGCACTCACTTTTCAGGGTCTTGGGGTGGGCTATATTTCTAACCCTCACTGTTTTCATACACTCCCAGCGACCCTCTACCAGGTCACATAGGTTTGGGGTCCATTCGTGGTTCGCATTTCACTTTTGGAGTATATGGTTTGTGTTGCCCCTATCCCTATGTGTCCCCATTGCATCCTATTGTAACTATACATTGTTTGCACTGTTTTCTAATACTATTACTGCATATTTTGGTATTGTGTACATATATCTTGTGTATATTTGCTATCCTCATACTGAGGGTACTCACTGAGATACTTTTGGCATATTGTCATAAAAATAAAGTACCTTTATTTTTAGTATATCTGTGTATTGTGTTTTCTTATGATATTGTGCATATGACACTAAGTGGTACTGTAGGAGCTTCACTCGTCTCCTAGATCAGCCTAAGCTGCTCTGCTAAGCTACCATTATCTATCAGCCTATGCTGCTAGACACCCTATACACTAATAAGGGATAACTGGGACTGGTGCAAGGTGCAAGTACCCCTAGGTACTCACTACAAGCCAGTCCAGCCTCCTACAATAGTGCACACGTGTAATGGTGTCCCCGCACTCACAAAGTCCGGGGAATTTGCCCTGAATGATGTGGGGGCACCTTGGCTAGTGCCAGGGTGCCCACACACTAAGTAACTTTGCACCCAACCTTCACCAGTTGGGTGCATATAGGTGACTTATATAGGTGACTTATATAGGTGACTTATAAGTTACTTAAGTGCAGTGTAAAATGGCTGTGAAATAACGTGGACGTTATTTCACTCAGGCTGCAGTGGCAGGCCTGTGTAAGAATTGTCAGAGCTCCCTATGGGTGGCAAAAGAAATGCTGCAGCCAATATGGATCTCCTGGAACCCCAATACCCTGGGTACATCAGTACCATATACAAGGGAATTATATGGGTGTACCAGTATGCCAATGTGAATTGGTAAATTTAGTCACTAGCCTGTTAGTGACAAATCTGGAAAGCAGAGAGAGCATAACTACTGAGGTTCTGGTTAGCAGAGCATCAGTGAGACAGTTAGGCATCACACAGGGAACACATACTGGGCACATACTTATGAGCACTGGGGCACTGCCTGGCAGGGTCCCAGTGACTCAAAGACTAAAACAACATATATACAGTGAAATATGGGGGTAACATGCCAGGCAAGATGGTACTTTCCTACAACTGGGCATCAAAGTCATCGTGACCCTGCGCAGATACGAGGTGCCCTGTCTGGAAATTGACGCATCACTCTCTTGCGGGGGAGAAAAACGATGCATCGCGTACCCGACTGGAGAAGAAAAGAAGCACGGCCTCACTTGCAAGTAAGGAATTGACGCATCACTAACTTTTACAACGCACGCACGCTCGCCCATGGGCCTTCATTTTTGATGCAAACCGGTACTTTGTGTAAAATCAACTTTTTAATTGTTTTCTATGGAGTAAGATTCTTTTTACTTTGAAAATTCATATCTTGACTGGTGTATGTTGGGTTTTTGTTGTTTTGGTCTTGTTTGATTTAGATACATATTCCCTATTTTTCTAAACTGGTGTGGTATTCATTTTTGTAGTGTTTTCACTGTATTACTCTGTGTGTTGGTACAAATACTTTAAACATTGCCTCTGAGATAAGCTGGACTGCTTGTGCCAAGCTACCAAGGGGGTGAGCAGGGGTTATCCTAGGTGTGTACGTCCATTACCCTTACTAGAGTGAGGGTCCCTGCTTGGATAAAATGCAAACTGACTGCCAACCAGCGCCCCCATTTATAACATTGGTTATCACTGGTGAGGATTGGACTTGTATTTGTACTTAACATACAGTGATTAAGTGTATACTGTTTTCAGTGCAGACCATTATGTGACTCATTGGGAACCCTTGTTCTGCCTTGGAACTTTGCACTTTTGACTTGCCAACATGTCTCAATCTAGGGATGCACCAGCTGTAGCTGTTTTTGAGTTAGAGAAGCTGGAAAGTTACACAGTTGCCCAACTGAAACAGTTCTGTAAGGATCTTGTCTGTCCCATGAAGAGCTCCGCCAGGAAGGAGGAGCTGGAAAAGATGCTGAGGGCCTGGGTGACAGCCAAGGAAGCTGGGGGACACACACAGGAAGAGGTTGAGGGCAAGGAGGTGCAAAGCAATCATGGTGGTGTAGTGGAGGTACCTGTTTTGCCTGAGGGGAGGGTCTCCTGCGTGGGTAGCAGTGTGTCCTGTAAGGGTTTGGCTCCTGAAGAGTTGCAGGACAGACAGGCAGAGAGGGTCCACCAATTTGAGTTGGAGAAGCTTAAAATGGAAATGGAGGAGAGCAGGCTGGCCATGGAAGAGAAGAAGATGCTCCTGGCTCATGAGCTTAGTTTGAGTGAACCAGATCAGGGGAGCTAGACTAGTAGAAATGGTGGAAGCAGTACTACTGTGCAGCCTGAGAGGTGGGTGCACATTCCTAAAGACCTAGTGAAGTATTATAAGAGAGGTAATGATGTCTACTTGTGGTTTAAGGGGTATGAGTCTGCTCTCCGCATGAACATGGTCCCTGAAGCACATTGGGGGGACGGGTCTGTGGAAGCACTTTGAGGTAGAAGGGAGTGATACTCTAACATCCTTAGGGGATCCTTGGGGACTCACAGGAATCACGAAGGATGCCCTACTCACAAGATATGGTTTCACCCCTGAGCAGTACAAGGACAAGTTTAGGTACTACAAAAAAGAAAGAATCACAAACTTTGTTAGAATGTGTTGACTCTTTCTGCAGGTCACTGGATGTTTGGGTGAAGGGCAGTAAGGTAACAGCTTCTGAAGGGCTTTATAACTTAATTGCTTGGGAGCATTTGTACAGTCTTTGTTTTCCAGAGCTGCGCCAGCACCTAATTGACAGCAAGCTGACTGACTCCAGAAAGATTGCTCAGGACGCAGACTCTTGGGAGAGCACCAGGGTCCAGAAGCGATATGGTGGGACCACGCCAATGGTGGGCAGGGTCCCTATCAGAAGAAAGGGGGAGGTAAGGGTAAATGAGGAGTTCTATAAAGGGCTCCAACCTAGTTCCTAGGGTAAGGATACACAGCCCCTAGCTGAAAAAAGCTATGGTTTTCTAAAGGGAAACCTGCAGAGGGGGTCCCCGTCAGTTTCATGCATATGACTAGATGGGTCACGTAAGGGGGGATCCCAAGTATCCCAAGTGGACACCGGCACCCACTGGTGCTCAGTCAAACGGTTTGGTCAGTGTAGCACTTGGGGAGGAGTTGGTTCCAGCTGAGTGGGAGCCAGCCGAGATGACCATTGTCTCATTAGGGGACAGTGAGATGGTCCAGAGAACCCTAATGCCAGAGAACACTAAAAAGTACAGGCAGTGGGTGACCATCAATGGACAGAGGGTGGAGGATCTGAGAGACACAAGAGCCAGTGTGAATATTGTGAGAAGTCACCCGGTGTCTGAAGAGCAGATAGATCCCCATATACTTCAACAAGTAGTTACGGTAGACAACTCAGAGCACCTGTGCATAGTGGCGCAGGTTCACTTTGAATGGGGGGTGAGAGTCTCAGATGCCTTGAGAGTAGCTGTGAGTCCAACCATGCCTGTAGATTGTCTCCATGTCAAAGGCCTGGAGGATTCCCCTTGGAAGGAGGTGGAACACAGGTCCCACTTGAAGATGTTGGGTCTGCCTGGGTGTGTGTGTGTGTGTCTA
This sequence comes from Pleurodeles waltl, assembly GCF_031143425.1. NCBI lineage: Eukaryota > Metazoa > Chordata > Amphibia > Caudata > Salamandridae > Pleurodeles > Pleurodeles waltl. The sequence goes on from NC_090441.1 coordinate 224,964,447, forward strand.
CTCGGTCAAATGCAGCCAGTCAGGGTGATCAGGAGACCCTGGAACCTGAAACAGTGGCCCAGGTGTCTGCCAGGTGCCTGCCAGGAGGAGGAAGGGCAAGGGGTGCAGGAAACCTGCTCCATACGTTTCCACAGTCTGGGAGGAGGCTGAAGCTGAGGGGGATGCCCCAGAACTTACAGGGGAACAGGCGGCTGAACTGGGGAGGTCCCTGAACTGACTCAGTGGCAGCAGGAAGGGGGACCCACCAGGGAAGCATTCTCTGAGGTGCAGGAGACCTGCCCTACTCTGGAGGTTTTGCGGTAGCAGACTGTGGACCAGGCTTCTGGCAAGGAGTTAAGTTCATATCTGACATTTTGGGAGGATGCCCTCCTATATAGTGAGCCTAAGGTTGCTGAGCCTGGGTCAGCCCATGTGCTAGTGGTACCCCAATGCTTCTGAGCCTTCATACTAGGTCTTCCTCATGATGTCGGATTGTGCCTTTAGCTGGACATTTGGGGCAGGATACAGACCTTTGAACAGCTTGTCACCCACTTTTGCTGGCTCCAAATACGCAGGCACTCGGGTGCACACTGTAGGTCTTGCCAAATTTGTCAGGCAAAGGGCAAGAGTGGGGGGAAATGTAAGGCTCCCCTTCAACCTTTTCCTGTAGTCATCACCCCCTTTGAAGGGGTTGGTATTGACATCCCAAGAATCCATTGGGCAACAGGTTTATCCTAGTCTTGGTGGACCATGCCACAAGGCACCCAGAAGCCATTCCTTCAAGATCAATCACTGCCCCTGTGGTGGGACATGCATTGATGAGGGATTTTACCAACATGGGGTTCCCCAAGCAAGTGGTGCCAACTTCATATCTACCTATTAGAAGTCTCTGGAAGGAGTGTGGGGTATTCTTCAAGTTTACCACTCCTTACCACCATAAGGAAATAGTCAAGTTGAGAGATTCATCCGCACCTTGAAGGGCATGATCATTGACCTGTCAAAGCCCTTGAGGCTTAAGTGGGATTTCTTCTTGCCATGCCTTCTGTCTGCCACAAAAGGGTCTTGGGTTTAGCATTTTGGGTAACTGCATGGCCAACCTGTAAGGGGAACCTTGAGTCTCAATAGGGAATGTTTGGAGAAAGTCTTTATTAAGCCCCCTAAGGATGTATTCTGCTGGCTTTTAGGAACCAGGCAGCATGTAGGAGGCTGACCTGGTGTGTGGTGGGTAGCTATGGTACTTACACCTTATACCAGGTCCAGGTATCCATTATTAGTTAGTGAGGTCAGTGTGTAGAAGCCAGGCTCTCTAGAGGTAGCCGAGGGTGAGCAGCCAAGGCTTATATTGGAGACGTGCAAAGGTCATGCAATACCACTGTAGTCACATATTACTTACACACATGAAAAAAAACACTCACGCCCTCATTATGAGTTTGGCAGTCAGTGGACCGCCGCGGTGGAGGTGGCAGTTGCACCGCAACGGGACTGGCGGTATACACCGCCATATAATGACTACTGGGAAAGCACATGCAGAACACAGTCAAGTTACCGTCCGGACTGCCAGTGTGGATGGACCGCTGTTGCTGGTGGAAGGCCCCTTTAGTCCGGCGGTCAGACAGTTTCCACCCACCGTATTACGAGGTTGCACACTGCCAGGACTTCCGGAACTGTCTAACCGCTGTGAAAACCATGGTGGGAATGAACAACATAAAAGGAAGCACCCACCTTCTGGAACACAGGCACGTCCGTAGGCGCCATGGCACACAAATTGCAAGTCTTTCCAATGCTCCTGCTGGCCATTGACATCCAGGACCAGCGACGCCAACATAGACAACAGCCGTAAGTATCCCAGACTAGCACACACTGGAGGGAAGGACATTAGTACACACACACACACGCACAAACGCACAGTCGCCATACATACATGCACAAGGAAAGCCAGGACAATCTAAGTGGCACCGAACTAACGGTGCAGTTGTAGATAAATATTATTTCAAATATCAAAAGTTCAATGAAATAACCATATACAAGATGCCACAAGGGCCAGTGTTTCATAGTCCAAATGTCCCTGGCACACTGGGCATGTGAGGACGGCCCAACTTTACTCCTGACTTCTATGTGCAGACCTCCACAGGGCAGAGGCATCAATGGGTCATGCAGGCACCTCAGGGATGGGGGGGTCCTTCCTCTTATTATAATGCTTCCCACTCTTACTGTCCTGCTGTTGGGGGGAAGACTTTGCCTTGCCCTCCTTTCCTGTCTTCTTAGGTGTGACGGCGGTGGAGGCCACCACAGCAGGGGATCCAGATGGAGTGCCACCAGGGATGGAGGGGTAAGGGGCAGGTGTGCCTTTTGTGGCAGCACTGCAGACTGCTGACTGCAGGGCATGGCTCAGCCCAGAGGAGGTCAGGGAGGTGGAAGGCAGGGCTCTGGGAGGGGTAGTAGGGCAGTTGGGTGCCACAGGGACTGGACCAGGAGACGGGAACAGGGAAAACTCATGGGTTAGGTGTTTGGAAGTGGAGGGAGAGGGAGAGGGGATGGTTGATAAATTTGTACCTGTTAATGGTTTGGGTGCTGGTGCGTGGCTGTATAAAATGTGTGTGCTGGGTGTGTGTTGGGTGGATGTGTGTGCTGGGAGGAGGAGCAGAGGAAGCACAGGGAGATGGCAGGGGGATGTGTGAGTGAATTGTGGGGTGGTGTGTGCAGGTAGGTTGGTTGTGCTGTGTGTGGTTGTGTTGACTGTTGTGGTGCGTGCGGATGTGGTGTATGGGGTGCATGCATGGGGGTCAGCTGTTGTGGTGATGGTGGCAAATACACACACGTGTCTGGACCTGGGGCTGATGATGTGGTGTCTACATGTGCGAGTGGCGAAGTGACTGTGAGGGGGAGAAGGTGGGGGAGTCAGTGTAGGGAGTGGATGTTGTGTGTGTGTCTGAATGGTGGCTGTGTGCATGGCAGTGGTGGCGTGTGTGGTGCATGTGATGGTCCTTGCGCTCTGGGCCTGTCGGAGGGGATGCATGCCGCAATGAAAGTGTACTTTGGGTGGGAAATGGGAGAGGGATGTGGGAGTAGGAGGTGTGTAGGAGGCTGGGCTGGCTTGTAGTGAGTACCAAGGGGTACTTGCACCTTGCACCAGGCCCAGTTATCCCTTATTAGTGTATAGGGTGTCTAGCAGCTTAGGCTGATAGATAATGGTAGCTTAGCAGAGCAGCTTAGGCTGAACTAGGAGACGTGTGAAGCTACTACAGTACCACTTAGTGTCATATGCACAATATCATAAGAAAACACAATACACAGTTATACTAAAAATAAAGGTACTTTATTTTTATGACAATATGCCAAAGTATCTCAGAGTGTACCCTCAGTGAGAGGATAGGAAATATACACAAGATATATATACACAATACCAGAAATATGCAGTATAGTCTTAGAAAACAGTGCAAACAATGTATAGTTACAATAGGATGCAATGGGGACACATAGGGATAGGGGCAACACAAACCATATACTCCAAAAGTGGAATGCGAACCACGAATGGACCCCAAACCTATGTGACCTTGTAGAGGGTCGCTGGGACTATTAGAAAATAGTGAGGGTTAGAAAAATAGCCCACCCCAAGACCCTGAAAAGTGAGTGCAAAGTGCACTAAAGTTCCCCTAAGGACAAATAAGTTGTGTTAGAGGAATAATGCAGGAAAGACACAAACCAACAACGCATCAACGCTGGATTTCCAATCTGGAGTACCTGTGGAACAAGGGGACCAAGTCCAAAAGTCACAAGCAAGTCGGAGATGGGCAGATGCCCAGGAAATGCCAGCTGCGGGAGCAAAGAAGCTTCGACAAGACTGAAGAAGCTGCGTTTTTTTGCAGGAATGCAAAGGGCTAGAGACTTTTCCTTTGGAGGACGGATCCCTCTCACCTTGTAGAGTCGTGCAGAAGTGTTTTCCCGCCGGAAGGACGCCAACAAGCCTTGCTACAGGCAAATCGTGTGTTTGGCGTTTTTGGACGCTGCTGGGGCCCAAGAGGGACCAGGAGGTCGCAAATTGGACCTGAAGAGAGAGGGGACGTCGAGCAAGACAAAGAGCCCTCACTGAAGCAGGTAGCACCCGGAGAAGTGCCAGAAACAGGCACTACGAGGATGCGTGAAACAGTGCTCACCCGAAGTCGCACAAAGAAGTCCCACGTCGCCGGAGAACAACTTAGGAGGTCGTGCAATGCAGGTTAGAGTGCCGTGGACCCAGGCTGGACTGTGCACAAAGGATTTCCGCCGGAAGTGCACGGAGGCCGGAGTAGCTGCAAAAGTCGCGGTTCCCAGCAATGCAGTCTAGTGAGGTGAGGCAAGGACTTACCTCCACCAAACTTGGACTGAAGAGTCACTGGACTGTGGCGGCCACTTGGACAGAGTTGCTGGATTCGAGGGACCTCGCTCGTCGTGCTGAGAGGAGACCCAAGGGACCGGTAATGCAGCTTTTTGGTGCCTGCGGTTGCAGGGGGAAGATTCCGTCGACCCACGGGAGATTTCTTCGGAGCTTCTAGTGCAGAGAGGAGGCAGACTACCCCCACAGCATGCACCACCAGGAAAACAGTCGAGAAGGAGGCAGGATCAGCGTTACAGAGTTGCAGTAGTCGTCTTTGCTACTATGTTGCAGGTTTGCAGGCTTCCAGCGCGGTCAGCAGTCGATTCCTTGGCAGAAGGTGAAGAGAGAGATGCAGAGGAACTCGGATGAGCTCTTGCATTCGTTATCTAAGGAATCCCAAGAGACAGAGACCCTAAATAGCCAGAAAAGAGGGTTTGGCTACCTAGGAGAGAGGATAGGCTAGCAACACCTGAAGGAGCCTATCACAAGGAGTCTCTGACGTCACCTGGTGGCACTGGCCACTCAGAGCAGTCCAGTGTGCCAGCAGCACCTCTGTTTCCAAGATGGCAGAGGTCTGGAGCACACTGGAGGAGCTCTGGACACCTCCCAGGGGAGGTGCAGGTCAGGGGAGTGGTCACTCCCCTTTCCTTTGTCCAGTTTCGCGCCAGAGCAGGGCTAAGGGGTCCCCTGAACCGGTGTAGACTGGCTTATGCAGAATTGGACACATCTGTGCCCAAGAAAGCATTTCCAGAGGCTGGGGGAGGCTACTCCTCCCCTGCCTTCACACCATTTTCCAAAGGGAGAGGGTGTAACACCCTCTCTCAGAGGAAGTCCTTTGTTCTGCCATCCTGGGCCAGGCCTGGCTGGACCCCAGGAGGGCAGCTGCCTGTCTGAGGGGTTGGCAGCAGCAGCAGCTGCAGTGAAACCCCAGGAAGGGCAGTTTGGCAGTACCAGGGTCTGTGCTACAGACCACTGGGATCATGGGATTGTGCCAACTATGCCAGGATGGTATAGAGGGGGCAATTCCATGATCATAGACATGTTACATGGCCATATTCGGAGTTACCATTGTGAAGCTACATATAGGTAGTGACCTATATGTAGTGCACGCGTGTAATGGTGTCCCCGCACTCACAAAGTACGGGGAATTGGCCCTGAACAATGTGGGGGCACCTTGGCTAGTGCCAGGGTGCCCTCACACTAAGTAACTTTGCACCTAACCTTTACCAGGTAAAGGTTAGACATATAGGTGACTTATAAGTTACTTAAGTGCAGTGTAAAATGGCTGTGAAATAACGTGGACGTTATTTCACTCAGGCTGCAGTGGCAGGCCTGTGTAAGAATTGTCAGAGCTCCCTATGGGTGGCAAAAGAAATGCTGCAGCCCATAGGGATCTCCTGGAACCCCAATACCCTGGGTACCTCAGTACCATATACTAGGGAATTATAAGGGTGTTCCAGTAAGTCAATGTAAATTGGTAAAATGGTCACTAGCCTGTTAGTGACAATTTGGAAAGAAATGAGAGAGCATAACCACTGAGGTTCTGATTAGCAGAGCCTCAGTGAGACAGTTAGGCACCACACAGGGAACACATACATATAGGCCACAAACTTATGAGCACTGGGGTCCTGACTAGCAGGGTCCCAGTGACACATAACAAACATACTGAAAACATAGGGTTTTCACTATGAGCACTGGGCCCTGGCTAGCAGGATCCCAGTGAGACAGTGAAAACACCCTGACATACACTCACAAACAGGCCAAAAGTGGGGGTAACAAGGCTAGAAAGAGGCTACTTTCTCACAGATAGTTCCCCCTTATAAGGAGGGGGATGACATTAACAAGTGGTTTGCTGCACTTGAGAGGGCCTGTGTTGTACAGGATGTCCCTCAAAGGCAGTGGGCTGCTATCCTATGGCTATCATTTAGTGGAAAAGGTAGGGATAGGCTCCTTACTGTGAAAGAAAATGAAGCTAATGATTACAAAGTTCTTAAGAATGCACTCCTGGATGGTTATGGCTTAACCACTGAACAATACAGGATAAAGTTCAGAGAGACCAAAAAGGAGTCTTCACAAGACTGGGTTTATTTCATTGACCATTCAGTGAAGGCCTTGGAGGGGTGGTTACATGGCAGTAAAGTTACTGATTATGACAGCCTGTATAACTTGATCCTGAGAGAGCATATTCTTAATAATTGTGTGTCTGATTTGTTGCACCAGTACTTGGTGGACTCTGATCTGACCTCTCCCCAAGAATTGGGAAAGAAGGCAGACAAATGGGTCAGAACAAGGGTGAACAGAAATGTTCATACAGGGGGTGACAAAGATGGCAACAAGAAGAAGGATGGTAAGTCTTCTGACAAGGGTGGGGACAAATCTAAAAATGAGTCTTCATCAGGCCCACAAAAACACTCTGGTGGGGGTGGTGGGCCCAAATCCTCTTCTAATCAAAACAAGGAAAAGAAACCATGGTGCTATTTATGTAAAATAAAAGGCCATTGGACAACAGATCCCAGTTGTCCAAAGAAAAGCACCAAGCCTCCTACCACTACAACCCCTACTGCTACACCTAGTGTCCCTACTAATAGCAGTGGTGGTGGGAGCAAACCTACTAATAGCCAATCCAAGGGAGTAGCTGGGCTCACTATTGGTAACTTAGTTGGGGTTGGCCTGGTTAGGGAGGCCACAGAGGCTGTGTTAGTCTCTGAGGGGGCTATTGATTTAGCCACCTTAGTTGCTTGTCCCCTTAATATGGATAAGTACAAGCAGCTACCCCTAATAAATGGTGTTGAGGTTCAGGCCTACAGGGACACTGGTGCCAGTGTGACTATGGTCATAGAGAAACTGGTCCACCCTGAACAACACCTACTTGGTCACCAGTACCAAGTAACCGATGCTCACAACAACACACTTAGCCACCCCATGGCTGTTGTAAATCTCAACTGGGGGGGGGGGTTACTGGTCCAAAGAAAGTTGTGGTAGCTTCAGATTTACCTGTAGACTGTCTATTAGGGAATGATTTGGAGACATCAGCTTGGTCAGATGTGGAGTTGGAGGCCCATGCAGCAATTCTGGGCATCCCAGAGCATATTTTTGCTTTGACAAGGGCTCAGGCCAAAAAGCAAAAAGGATAGGGAAGCTTGGATCCTGGAACAATGTACCAAGTGCTCCCTAAAGCTAGGGCTAGTAGAAGCAAACCACTTCCTACTATCCCTCCCTCTACAGTGGATTCAACTTCTGAGGAAGAAGAATTCCCTCCCTGTGCAGAACCTACACCAGAGGAGCTGGAAGCAGACACTGCTGAGCTTTTGCGTGAAGGGGGGCCTGCCAGGGAGGAGCTGAGTGTGGCACAGCAAACCTGTCCCACACTAGAGGGTCTAAGACAGCAAGCTGTCAAACAGGCTAATGGGGATGTCAGTGACTCTCACAGAGTTTACTGGGAGGACAACCTCTTGTACACTGAAGCAAGGGATCCTAAACCTGGAACTGCCAGGAGATTAGTGATTCCTCAGGAGTACAGAAAGTTCCTCCTAACTCTTGCTCACGACATTCCCCTAGCTGGGCACCTGGGACAAATGAAAACTTGGGACAGACTGGTTCCCTTGTTTCATTGGCCTAGGATGTCTGAGGACACAAAAGATTTTTGTAAGTCCTGTGAAACCTGTCAAGCCAGTGGCAAGACAGGTGGCACTCCAAAGGCACCCCTTATTCCACTGCCTGTGGTTGGGGTTCCCTTTGAAAGGGTAGGGGTTGACATAGTTAGCCCCCTTGACCCTCCTACTGCTTCAGGCAATAGGTTTATCTTGGTGGTAGTGGACCATGCCACAAGATATCCTGAAGCAATTCCTTTAAGGACCACTACAGCACCTGCAGTGGCAAAGGCCCTCCTGGGAATATTTTCTAGGGTGGGCTTCCCAAAGGAAGTGGTATCAGACAGGGGAAGCAATTTCATGTCTGCATACTTAAAGGCCATGTGGAAGGAGTGTGGTGTAACTTACAAGTTCACTACACCCTATCATCCACAAACAAATGGACTGGTGGAGAGATTTAATAAAACTCTCAAAGGCATGATTATGGGTCTCCCTGAAAAACTCCGCAGGAGATGGGATATCCTGTTACCATGCCTCCTTTTTGCCTACAGGGAGGTACCCCAGAAAGGAGTGGGCTTCAGCCCCTTTGAACTTCTTTTTGGACACCCTGTTAGGGGTCCACTCACACTTGTAAAGGAGGGTTGGGAACAACCTTTAAAAGCTCCTAAGCAGGATATTGTGGATTATGTACTTGGCCTCAGATCAAGGATGGCTGAGTACATGAAAAAGGCCAGCAAAAACCTTCAGGCCAGCCAAGAGCTCCAGAAGCAATGGCATGATCAGAAGGCTGTTATGGTTCAGTACCAACCAGGGCAGAAAGTGTGGGTCCTGGAGCCTGTGGCCCCAAGAGCACTCCAAGATAAATGGAGTGGACCCCACACAATTGTTGAAAAGAAGGGAGAAGTCACTTATTTAGTTGACTTAGGCACTGCCAGGAGTCCCCTTAGGGTGCTCCATGTCAATCGCCTGAAACCCTACTATGACAGGGCTGATCTCACCCTGCTCATGGCAACTGATGAGGGACAGGAAGAAGACAGTGATCCTCTACCTGATCTCTTCTCTTCCACAGAACAAGATGCTCTTGTGGAAGGTGTAGTTTTGGCTGATTGTCTTACTGCTGAGCAGAAAGACCATTGCATAAATCTCCTAGATCAATTCTCTGAACTCTTCTCTACTGTGCCAGGTACTACTTCTTGGTGTGAGGACACTATAGATACTGGAGACAGTTTACCTGTCAAAAGTAAGATCTATAGGCAGCCTGACCATGTCAGGGACTGCATAAAGCAAGAGGTGCAGAAAATGTTAGAACTAGGAGTGGTTGAGCACTCTGAAAGTCCATGTGCTTCTCCTGTGGTACTTGTACCAAAACCCCATTCCAAAGATGGAAAGAAGGAAATGTGGTTTTGTGTAGACTATAGAGGTCTCAACCTTGTAACCAAAACTGATGCTCACCCTATACCCAGGGCAGATGAGCTCATAGATACACTGGCATCTGCCAAGTATCTAAGCACTTTTGATTTGACTGCAGGGAATTGGCAGATCAAATTATCAGAAGATGCTAAACCTAAAACTGCATTTTCAACCATTGGAGGACATTACCAGTTCACAGTAATGCCTCTTGGATTGAAAAATGCACCTGCCACTTTTCAAAGGTTGGTGAACACAGTCCTGCAAGGGCTGGAAGCTTTCAGTGCAGCATATTTGGACGATATAGCTGTCTTTAGCTCCAGCTGGGATGATCACCTGGTCCACCTATGGAAAGTTTTGGAGGCCCTGCAAAAGGCAGGCCTCACTATCAAGGCTTCAAAGTGCCAGATAGGGCAGGGAAAGGTGGTTTATCTGGGACACCTTGTTGGTGGAGAACAGATTGCACCACTTCAGGGGAAAATCCAAACTATTATAGATTGGGTTCCCCCTACTACTCAGACTCAGGTGAGAGCCTTCCTAGGCCTCACTGGGTATTACAGGAGGTTCATTAAGAACTATGGCTCCATAGCAGCCCCTCTTAATGACCTCACATCCAAAAAGATGCCTAAAAAGGTATTGTGGACAGCTAGCTGTCAGAAAGCTTTTGAGGAGCTGAAGCAGGCCATGTGCTCTGCACCTGTCCTGAAAAGCCCTTGTTACTCTAAAAAATTCTATGTCCAAACTGATGCATCTGAATTAGGAGTAGGGGCAGTCCTATCACAACTTAATTCTGAGGGCCAGGATCAACCTGTTGCTTTTATTAGTAGGAGGTTGACCCCTAGAGAAAAGCGTTGGTCTGCCATTGAGAGGGAGGCCTTTGCTGTGGTCTGGGCTCTGAAGAAGTTGAGGCCATACCTGTTTGGCACTCACTTCATTGTTCAGACAGACCACAAACCTCTACTTTGGCTAAAACAAATGAAAGGTGAAAAATCAAAATTATTGAGGTGGTCCATATCCCTACAGGGAATGGACTATACAGTGGAACATAGACCTGGGAGTAGCAACTCCAATGCAGATGGACTCTCCAGATATTTCCACTTAGACAATGAAGACTCATCAGGTCATGGCTAGTCTTATTGTCCTTCGTTTGGGGGGGGGTTGTGTAGGAAAGTACCATCTTGCCTGGCATGTTACCCCCATTTTTCACTGTATATATGTTGTTTTAGTTGTATGTGTCACTGGGACCCTGTTCACCAGGGCCCCAGTGCTCATAAGTGTGCCTGAATGTGTTACCTGTGTAGTGACTAACTGTCTCACTGAGGCTCTGCTAATCAGAACCTCAGTGGTTATGCTCTCTCATTTCTTTCCAAATTGTCACTAACAGGCTAGTGACCAATTTGACCAATTTACATTGGCTTACTGGAACACCCTTATAATTCCCTAGTATATGGTACTGAGGTACCCAGGGTATTGGGGTTCCAGGAGATCCCTATGGGCTGCAGCATTTCTTTTGCCACCCATAGGGAGCTCTGACAATTCTTACACAGGCCTGCCACTGCAGCCTGAGTGAAATAACGTCCACGTTATTTCACAGCCATTTTACACTGCACTTAAGTAACTTATAAGTCACATATATGTCTAACCTTTACCTGGTAAAGGTTAGGTGCAAAGTTACTTAGTGTGAGGGTACCCTGGCACTAGCCAAGGTGCCCCCACATTGTTCAGGGCCAATTCCCCGGACTTTGTGAGTGCGGGGACACCATTACACGCGTGCACTACATATAGGTCACTACCTATATGTAGCTTCACAATGGTAACTCCGAATATGGCCATGTAACATGTCTATGATCATGGAATTGCCCCCTCTATACCATCCTGGCATAGTTGGCACAATCCCATGATCCCAGTGGTCTGTAGCACAGACCCGGGTTCTGCCAAACTGCCTTTCCCGGGGTTTCACTGCAGCTGCTGCTGGTGCCAACCCCTCAGACAGGCATCTGCCCTCCTGGGGTCCAGCCAGGCCTGGCCCAGGATGGCAGAACAAAGGACTTCCTCTGAGAGAGGGTGTTACACCCTCTCCCTTTGGAAAATGGTGTGAAGGCAGGGGAGGAGTAGCCTCCCCCAGCCTCTGGAAATGCTTTCTTGGGCACAGATGTGCCCAATTCTGCATAAGCCAGTCTACACCGGTTCAGGGGACCCCTTAGCCCTGCTCTGGCGCGAAACTGGACAAAGGAAAGGGGAGTGACCACTCCCCTGACCTGCACCTCCCCTGGGAGGTGTCCAGAGCTCCTCCAGTGTGCTCCAGACCTCTGCCATCTTGGAAACAGAGGTGCTGCTGGCACACTGGACTGCTCTGAGTGGCCAGTGCCACCAGGTGACGTCAGAGACTCCATGTGATAGGCTCCTTCAGGTGTTGCTAGCCTATCCTCTCTCCTAGGTAGCCAAACCCTCTTTTCTGGCTATTTAGGGTCTCTGTCTCTGGGGAAACTTTAGATAACGAATGCAAGAGCTCATCCGAGTTCCTCTGCATCTCTCTCTTCACCTTCTGCCAAGGAATCGACTGCTGACCGCGCTGGAAGCCTGCAAACCTGCAACATAGTAGCATAGACGACTACTGCAACTCTGTAACGCTGATCCTGCCGCCTTCTCGACTGTTTTCCTGGTGGTGCATGCTGTGGGGGTAGTCTGCCTCCTCTCTGCACTAGAAGCTCCGAAGAAATCTCCCGTGGGTCGACGGAATCGTCCCCCTGCAACCGCAGGCACCAAAAAGCTGCATTACCGGTCCCTTGGGTCTCCTCTCAGCATGACGAGCGAGGTCCCTCGAATCCAGCAACTCTGTCCAAGTGACCCCCACAGTCCAGTGACTCTTCAGTCCAAGTTTGGTGGAGGTAAGTCCTTGCCTCACCTCGCTAGACTGCATTGCTGGGAACCGCGACTTTTGCAGCTACTCCGGCCCCTGTGCACTTCCGGCGGAAATCCTTTGTGCACAGCTGTGAGAAGGTAGCCTCTTTCTAGCCTTGTTACCCCCACTTTTGGCCTGTTTGTGAGCGTATGTCAGGGTGTTTGTCACTGTTTTCACTGTCTCACTGGGATCCTGATAGCCAGGCCTCAGTGCTCACAGTGAAAACACTATGTTTTCAGTATGTTTGTTATGTGTCACTGGGATCCTGCTGGTCAGGACCCCAGTGCTCATAAGTTTGTGGCCTATATGTATGTGTCACTGGGACCCTGACACACAGGGCCCCAGTGCTCATAGGTGTGCATGTATATGTTCCCTGTGTGGTGCCTAACTGTCTCACTGAGGCTCTGCTAACCAGAACCTCAGTGGTTATGCTCTCTCATTACTTTCAAATTGTCACTAACAGGCTAGTGACCAATTTTACCAATTCACATTGGCTTACTGGAACACCCTTATAATTCCCTAGTATATGGTACTGAGGTACCCAGGGTATTGGGGTTCCAGGAGATCCCTATGGGCTGCAGCATTTATTTTGCCACCCATAGGGAGCTCTGACAATTCTTACACAGGCCTGCCACTGCAGCCTGAGTGAAATAACGTCCACGTTATTTCACAGCCATTTTACACTGCACTTAAGTAACTTATAAGTCACCTATATGTCTAACCTTTACCTGGTAAAGGTTAGGTGCAAAGTTACTTAGTGTGAGGGCACCCTGGCACTAGCCAAGGTGCCCCCACATTGTTCAGAGCCAATTCACTGAACTTTGTGAGTGCGGGGACACCATTACACGCGTGCACTACATATAGGTCACTACCTATATGTAGCTTCACCATGGTAACTCCGAATATGGCCATGTAACATGTCTATGATCATGGAATTGCCCCCTCTATGCCATCCTGGCATTGTTGGTACAATTCCATGATCCCAGTGGTCTGTAGCACAGACCCTGGTACTGCCAGACTGCCCTTCCTGGGGTTTCTCTGCAGCTGCTGCTGCTGCCAACCCCTCAGACAGGCAGCTGCCCTCCTGGGGTCCAGCCAGGCCTGGCCCAGGATGGCAGAACAAAGAACTTCCTCTGAGAGAGGGTGTGACACCCTCTCCCTTTGGAAAATGGTGTGAAGGCAGGGGAGGAGTAGCCTCCCCCAGCCTCTGGAAATGCTTTGTTGGGCACAGATGTGCCCAATTCTGCATAAGCCAGTCTACACCGGTTCAGGGACCCCTTAGCCCCTGCTCTGGCGCGAAACTGGACAAAGGAAAGGGGAGTGGCCACTCCCCTGACCTGCACCTCCCCTGGGAGGTGTCCAGAGCTCCTCCAGTGTGCTCCAGACCTCTGCCATCTTGGAAACAGAGGTGCTGCTGGCACACTGGACTGCTCTGAGTGGCCAGTGCCACCAGGTGACGTCAGAGACTCCTTGTGATAGGCTCCTTCAGGTGTTAGTAGCCTTTCCTCTCTCCTAGGTAGCCAAACCCTCTTTTCTGGCTATTTACGGTCTCTGTCTCTGGGGAAACTGCAGATAACGAATGCATGAGCTCAGCCGAGTTCCTCTGCATCTCCCTCTTCACCTTCTGATAAGGAATCGACCGCTGACCACGCTGGAAGCCTGCAAACCTGCAACATAGTAGCAAAGACGACTACTGCAACTCTGTAACGCTGATCCTGCCGCCTTCTCGACTGTTTTCCTGCTTGTGCATGCTGTGGGGGTAGTCTGCCTCCTCTCTGCACCAGAAGCTCCGAAGAAATCTCCCGTGGGTCGACGGAATCTTCCCCCTGCAACCGCAGGCACCAAAAAGCTGCATCTCCGGTCCCTTGGGTCTCCTCTCAGCACGACGAGCGAGGTCCCTCGAATCCAGTGACACCGTCCAAGTGACCCCCACAGTCCAGTGACTCTTCAGCCCAAGTTTGGTGGAGGTAAGTCCTTGCCTCACCTCGCTGGGCTGCATTGCTGGGAACCGCGACTTTGCAAGCTTCTCCGGCCCCTGTGCACTTCCGGCGGAATTCCTGTGTGCACAGCCAAGCCTGCGTCCACGGCACTCTAACCTGCATTGCACGACTTTCTAAGTTGGTCTCCGGCGACGTGGGACTCCTTTGTGCAATTTCGGCGAGCACCGTTTCACGCATCCTCGTAGTGCCTGTTTCTGGCACTTCTCCGGGTGCTACCTGCTTCAGTGAGGGCTCTTTGTCTTGCTCGACGTCCCCTCTCTCTGCAGGTCCAATTTGCGACCTCCTGGTCCCTCCTGGGCCCCAGCAGCGTCCAAAAACGCCAAACACACGATTTGCGTGTAGCAAGGCTTGTTGGCGTCCATCCGGCGGGAAAACACTTCTGCACGACTCTCTAAGGCGTGGGGGATCCATCCTCCAAAGGGGAAGTCTCTAGCCCTTGTCGTTCCTGCAGTATTCACAGTTCTTCAGCCTAGTAAGAGCTTCTTTGCACCAACCGCTGGCATTTCTTGGGCATCTGCCCATCTCCGAGCTGCTTGTGACTTTTGGACTTGGTCCCCTTGTTCCACAGGTACCTTCAGACAGGAATCCATCGTTGTTGCATTGCTGATTTGTGTTTTCCTTGCATTCTCCCTCTAACACGACTATTTTGTCCTTAGGGGAACTTTGGTGCACTTTGCACTCACTTTTCAGGGTCTTGGGGTGGGTTATTTTGCTAACTCTCACTATTTTCTAATAGTCCCAGCGACCCTCTACAAGGTCACATAGGTTTGGGGTCCATTCGTGGTTCGCATTCCACTTCTGGAGTATATGGTTTGTGTTGCCCCTATCCCTATGTTTCCCCATTGCATCCTATTGTAACTATACATTGTTTGCACTGTTTTCTAAGACTATACTGCATATTTTTGCTATGGTGTATATATATCTTGTGTATATTTCCTATCCTCTCACTGAGGGTACACTCTAAGATACTTTGGCATATTGTCATAAAAATAAAGTACCTTTATTTTTAGTATAACTGTGTATTGTGTTTTCTTATGATATTGTGCATATGACACTAAGTGGTACTGTAGTAGCTTCACACGTCTCCTAGTTCAGCCTGAGCTGCTTTGCTAAGCTACCATTATCTATCAGCCTAAGCTGCTAGACACCCTATACACTAATAAGGGATAACTGGGCCTGGTGCAAGGTGCAAGTACCCCTTGGTACTCACTACAAGCCAGTCCAGCCTCCTACATTGGTTGTGCAGCGGTGGGATAAGTGCTTTGAGACTACTTACCACTCTTGTCATTGTACTTTTCATAAGAGAAAAATATACAAAACAAGGTCAGTGTATATACACATAGCCAAAAAGTTTTGCATTTCCTCTTTTCACTCTTTTCTAAGTGCTGAAAAGTACTTCTAAACTTTCAAAAAGTTCTTAAAAGTTTAAAAAGTTTTTTTCTGTCTTTCCAAAAAGTTCTGAAAACTTTTTTCTCTTTGTCTATCACTTTAACTCTCTCTAAAAATGTCTGGCACAGGCCAAAAAGTTGAACTGTCCAAACTTGCATATGATCACCTTAGCTGGAAAGGAGCAAGGACTCTCTGCATAGAGAGAGGTTTGAGTGTAGGGAAGAATCCTTCCTTAGAACTGTTAATTAATATGCTTAGAGTACAGGATAAGGCCATAAGTGCCCAATCTGTAGAAAAAGTAGCTAATGGTTCTCAATCTGATCCAGGGACTCCCCCAGGAAAAGGTTCAGGAAAGAAACTTCTCAGCCTGCCCATTACTAGACAGTCTAGCATAGTTGGTACAGAGGTTGAATCACATCATACTGATGATGTGCTCTCACATTATACTGGTAGCCAAGCTGTTAGGGTGCCCTCTGTAAGGGACAGGTCTCCTTCTGTTCATTCCCATCATACCTCTGTATCTAGAAATGTCCCTCCCACCCACCCTGATGACAGTTTGTTAGAAAGGGAGCTCAATAGATTGAGAGTGGAGCAAACCAGACTGAAGCTCAAGAAGCAACAGCTGGATTTGGATAGACAGTCTTTAGAAATAGAGAGGGAAAGACAGAAAATGGGTTTAGATACCCATGGTGGCAGCAGCAGTATTCCCCATAGTCATCCTGCAAAAGAGCATGATTCCAGGAATCTGCATAAGATAGTTCCCCCTTACAAGGAGGGGGATGACATTAACAAGTGGTTTGCTGCACTTGAGAGGGCCTGTGCTGTACAGGATGTCCCTCAAAAGCAGTGGGCTGCTATCCTATGGCTATCATTTACTGGAAAAGGTAGGGATAGGCTCCTTACTGTAAAAGAAAATGATGCCAATAATTTTACAGTTCTTAAGAATGCACTCCTGGATGGTTATGGCTTAACCACTGAACAGTACAGGATAAAGTTCAGAGAGACCAAAAAGGAGTCTTCACAAGACTGGGTTGATTTCATTGACCATTCAGTGAAGGCCTTGGAGGGGTGGTTACATGGCAGTAAAGTTACTGATTATGAAAGCCTGTATAACACAATCCTGAGAGAGCATATACTTAATAATTGTGTGTCTGATTTGTTGCACCAGTACCTGGTAGACTCTGATCTGACCTCTCCCCAAGAATTGGGAAAGAAGGCAGACAAATGGGTCAGAACAAGGGTGAACAGAAAAGTTCATACAGGGGGTGACAAAGATGGCAATAAGAAGAAAGATGGTGAAAAATCTCAAGATAAGCATGGGGATAAGGGTAAAACCAAAGATCCCACTTCAAATCTTAAACACTCTTCAGAGGGTGGGGATAAAACAAATTCTTCCTCTTCTTCCCAACCTGCACACATTAAAAAGCCTTGGTGCTTTGTGTGTAAAAATAGAGGCCATAGGCCAGGGGATAAGTCCTGTCCAGGTAAACCCCCTGAGCCTACCACCACTAATACATCAAGCTCTAGTGCCCCTAGCAGTAGTGGTACTAGTGGTGGGACTGCTGGCAACAGTCAAGCAAAGGGTGTAGTTGGGTTCACTTATGGGTCCATAGTGGAAACTGATGTAATCAGTCCCAAGACAGTTTCTGTCACACCTAGTGGCATTGGCCTTGCCACACTGGCTGCTTGTCCCCTTACAATGGATAAGTACAGGCAGACAGTTTCAATAAATGGTGTTGAGGCCTTGGCCTACAGGGACACAGGTGCCAGTTTCACTTTGGTGACTGAAAACCTAGTGCCTCCTGAACAACACATCATTGGACAAAAGTATAAGATTATTGATGTCCATAACTCCACTAAGTTTCTTCCCTTAGCTATAATTCAGTTTAGTTGGGGTGGAGTTACTGGCCCTAAGCAGGTGGTGGTATCACCTAGCTTACCTGTAGACTGTCTCTTAGGTAATGACCTAGAGGCCTCAGGTTGGGCTGATGTAGAGTTTTATGCCCATGCAGCCATGCTGGACATCCCTGAGGAATTGTTCCCTCTCATTTCAAGTGAAATGAAAAAGCAAAGGAGAGAAGGCCTGAAAACTCAGGATCCCTCTCCATCAACAGGTAAAAAGGGTATCACAGTATCCCCTAACCACCCTACCATTCAGGATACTATTCCTGTGGTGGGAGAAACCTCTCCTGGGGTGGCACCTGTTCCAAGGGAATCATCAGCTGGCAAAGCTGGACTCCCTGAGGTGGAAGTACCTCTCTGTGGGATAACTAACATTGGTGAGAAAAACAGCACCATTTTAGTTAACATGGAGCATCCCTCCAACCCTCCCAGAGAAACTTTAGTGCAGAAACTCTGCACTGCCTCACAACACTTAGGACAGCATCCCTGCCCTAGTGTGGAGCTGATAGGACAGCATCCCTGCCCTGCTCCAACCCAAGAGAAACAGCATCCCTGTTCTCTCTTCCAGCCATATGGACAAAGTTTTTGCCCAGCTATGGCTTTTCTGAGACAGCATCCCTGTCTGGCATTTCCATCACTACAAATAGGTTCAGTGGACAATTCCCACTGCTCTAAACTAAAACTTACTGATAGAAACTCTGAAAATACATCTTCACATTGTTGCTTAGCTAAAAAACTTCAAACAGGATGGTTTACATCCCCACAGGGAAGTAACCATATAGTGGATGATAAAGGGAGTAACCAGTCTATTGCAGAGCTACTCTCTACTTATCACCACTTAGACAATAAAGTCTCAACTGGCCAAGGTTAGCCTTATTGTCCTTCGTTTGGGGGGGGTTGTGTGAGAAGGTAGCCTCTTTCTAGCCTTGTTACCCCCACTTTTGGCCTGTTTGTGAGCGTATGTCAGGGTGTTTGTCACTGTTTTCACTGTCTCACTGGGATCCTGATAGCCAGGCCTCAGTGCTCACAGTGAAAACACTATGTTTTCAGTATGTTTGTTATGTGTCACTGGGATCCTGCTGGTCAGGACCCCAGTGCTCATAAGTTTGTGGCCTATATGTATGTGTCACTGGGACCCTGACACACAGGGCCCCAGTGCTCATAGGTGTGCATGTATATGTTCCCTGTGTGGTGCCTAACTGTCTCACTGAGGCTCTGCTAACCAGAACCTCAGTGGTTATGCTCTCTCATTACTTTCAAATTGTCACTAACAGGCTAGTGACCAATTTTACCAATTCACATTGGCTTACTGGAACACCCTTATAATTCCCTAGTATATGGTACTGAGGTACCCAGGGTATTGGGGTTCCAGGAGATCCCTATGGGCTGCAGCATTTCTTTTGCCACCCATAGGGAGCTCTGACAATTCTTACACAGGCCTGCCACTGCAGCCTGAGTGAAATAACGTCCACGTTATTTCACAGCCATTTTACACTGCACTTAAGTAACTTATAAGTCACCTATATGTCTAACCTTTACCTGGTAAAGGTTAGGTGCAAAGTTACTTAGTGTGAGGGCACCCTGGCACTAGCCAAGGTGCCCCCACATTGTTCAGAGCCAATTCACTGAACTTTGTGAGTGCGGGGACACCATTACACGCGTGCACTACATATAGGTCACTACCTATATGTAGCTTCACCATGGTAACTCCGAATATGGCCATGTAACATGTCTATGATCATGGAATTGCCCCCTCTATGCCATCCTGGCATTGTTGGTACAATTCCATGATCCCAGTGGTCTGTAGCACAGACCCTGGTACTGCCAGACTGCCCTTCCTGGGGTTTCTCTGCAGCTGCTGCTGCTGCCAACCCCTCAGACAGGCAGCTGCCCTCCTGGGGTCCAGCCAGGCCTGGCCCAGGATGGCAGAACAAAGAACTTCCTCTGAGAGAGGGTGTGACACCCTCTCCCTTTGGAAAATGGTGTGAAGGCAGGGGAGGAGTAGCCTCCCCCAGCCTCTGGAAATGCTTTGTTGGGCACAGATGTGCCCAATTCTGCATAAGCCAGTCTACACCGGTTCAGGGACCCCTTAGCCCGTGCTCTGGCGCGAAACTGGACAAAGGAAAGGGGAGTGACCACTCCCCTGACCTGCACCTCCCCTGGGAGGTGTCCAGAGCTCCTCCAGTGTGCTCCAGACCTCTGCCATCTTGGAAACAGAGGTGCTGCTGGCACACTGGACTGCTCTGAGTGGCCAGTGCCACCAGGTGACGTCAGAGACTCCTTGTGATAGGCTCCTTCAGGTGTTAGTAACCTTTCCTCTCTCCTAGGTAGCCAAACCCTCTTTTCTGGCTATTTAGGGTCTCAGTCTCTGGGGAAACTGCAGATAACGAATGCATGAGCTCAGCCGAGTTCCTCTGCATCTCCCTCTTCACCTTCTGATAAGGAATCGACCGCTGACCGCGCTGGAAGCCTGCAAACCTGCAACATAGTAGCAAAGACGACTACTGCAACTCTGTAACGCTGATCCTGCCGCCTTCTCGACTGTTTTCCTGCTTGTGCATGCTGTGGGGGTAGTCTGCCTCCTCTCTGCACCAGAAGCTCCGAAGAAATCTCCCGTGGGTCGACGGAATCTTCCCCCTGCAACCGCAGGCACCAAAAAGCTGCATCTCCGGTCCCTTGGGTCTCCTCTCAGCACGACGAGCGAGGTCCCTCGAATCCAGCGACACCGTCCAAGTGACCCCCACAGTCCAGTGACTCTTCAGCCCAAGTTTGGTGGAGGTAAGTCCTTGCCTCACCTCGCTGGGCTGCATTGCTGGGAACCGCGACTTTGCAAGCTTCTCCGGCCCCTGTGCACTTCCGGCGGAATTCCTGTGTGCACAGCCAAGCCTGGGTCCACGGCACTCTAACCTGCATTGCACGACTTTCTAAGTTGGTCTCCGGCGACGTGGGACTCCTTTGTGCAACTTCGGCGAGCACCGTTTCACGCATCCTCGTAGTGCCTGTTTCTGGCACTTCTCCGGATGCTACCTGCTTCAGTGAGGGCTCTTTGTCTTGCTCGACGTCCCCTCTCTCTGCAGGTCCAATTTGCGACCTCCTGGTCCCTCCTGGGCCCCAGCAGCGTCCAAAAACGCCAAACGCACGATTTGCGTGTAGCAAGGCTTGTTGGCGTCCATCCGGCGGGAAAACACTTCTGCACGACTCTCTAAGGCGTGGGGGATCCATCCTCCAAAGGGGAAGTCTCTAGCCCTTGTCGTTCCTGCAGTATTCACAGTTCTTCAGCCTAGTAAGAGCTTCTTTGCACCAACCGCTGGTATTTCTTGGGCATCTGCCCATCTCCGAGCTGCTTGTGACTTTTGGACTTGGTCCCCTTGTTCCACAGGTACCTTCAGACAGGAATCCATCGTTGTTGCATTGCTGATTTGTGTTTTCCTTGCATTCTCCCTCTAACACGACTATTTTGTCCTTAGGGGAACTTTGGTGCACTTTGCACTCACTTTTCAGGGTCTTGGGGTGGGTTATTTTGCTAACTCTCACTATTTTCTAATAGTCCCAGCGACCCTCTACAAGGTCACATAGGTTTGGGGTCCATTCGTGGTTCGCATTCCACTTCTGGAGTATATGGTTTGTGTTGCCCCTATCCCTATGTTTCCCCATTGCATCCTATTGTAACTATACATTGTTTGCACTGTTTTCTAAGACTATACTGCATATTTTTGCTATGGTGTATATATATCTTGTGTATATTTCCTATCCTCTCACTGAGGGTACACTCTAAGATACTTTGGCATATTGTCATAAAAATAAAGTACCTTTATTTTTAGTATAACTGTGTATTGTGTTTTCATATGATATTGTGCATATGACACTAAGTGGTACTGTAGTAGCTTCACACGTCTCCTAGTTCAGCCTGAGCTGCTTTGCTAAGCTACCATTATCTATCAGCCTAAGCTGCTAGGCACCCTATACACTAATAAGGGATAACTGGGCCTGGTGCAAGGTGCAAGTACCCCTTGGTACTCACTACAAGCTAGTCCAGCCTCCTACAACAGCCAAGCCTGGGTCCACGGCACTCTAACCTGCATTGCACGACTTTCTAAGTTGGTCTCCGGCGACGTGGGACTCCTTTGTGTAACTTCGGGTGAGCACCGTTTCACGCATCCTCGTAGTGCCTGTTTCTGGCACTTCTCTGGGAGCTACCTGCTGCTAAGAGGGCTCTTTCTCTTTCTCGACGTCCCCTCTACCTCCTGGTCCAATTTGCGACCTCCTGGCCCCTCCTGGGCCACAGCAGCATCCAAAAATGCTTGCCGCACGATTTGCAGCTAGCAAGGCTTGTTGGCGTTCTTTCGGTGGGAAAACACTTCTGCACGACTCTACAAGGCGACAGGGATCCGTCCTCCAAAGGAGAAGTCTCTAGCCCTTTGTTTTCCTACAGAAACTGCAGCTTCTTCTGTCCAGTAGAAGCTTCTTTGCACCCGCAGCTGGCATTTCCTGGGCATCTGCCCATCTCCGACTTGCTTGTGACTTTTGGACTTGGTCCCCTTGTTCCAAAGGTACCCCAGATTGGAAATCCAGCGTTGTTGCATTGTTGGTGTGTGTCTTTCCTGCCTTATTCCCCTATCACGACTTCTTTGTCCTTTGGGGAACTTTAGTGCACTTTGCACTCACTTTTCAGGGTCTTGGGGTGGGCTATTTTTCTAACCCACACTATTTTCTAATAGTCCCAGCGACCCTCTACAAGGTCACATAGGTTTGGGGTCCATTCGTGGTTCGCATTCCACTTTTGGAGTATATGGTTTGTGTTGCCCCTATCCCTATGTGTCCCCATTGCATCCTATTGTAACTATACATTGTTTGCACTGTTTTCTAAGACTATACTGCATATTTCTGGTATTGTGTATATATATCTTGTGTATATTTCCTATCCTCTCACTGAGGGTACACTCTGAGATACTTTGGCATATTGTCAGAAAAATAAAGTACCTTTATTTTTAGTATAACTGTGTATTGTGTTTTCTTATGATATTGTGCATA
This sequence comes from Pleurodeles waltl, assembly GCF_031143425.1. Classification (NCBI taxonomy): domain Eukaryota; kingdom Metazoa; phylum Chordata; class Amphibia; order Caudata; family Salamandridae; genus Pleurodeles; species Pleurodeles waltl. Next base: position 224,987,001 of record NC_090441.1, read on the forward strand.
TGACACTAATTGGTACTGTAGTAGCTTCACACGTCTCCTAGTTCAGCCTAAGCTGCTCTGCTAAGCTACCATTATCTATCAGCCTATGCTGCTAGACACCCTATACACTAATAAGGGATAACTGGGCTTGGTGCAAGGTGCAAGTACCCCTAGGTACTCACTACAAGCCAGTCCAGCCTCCTACATACTGGTACACCCATATAATTCCCTAGTATATGGTACTGAAGTGCCCAGGGTATTGGGGTTCCAGGAGATCCCTATGGGGTGCAGCATTTCTTTTGCCACCCATATGGAGCTCTGACAATTCTTACGCAGGCCTGCCAGTGCAGCCTGAGTGAAATAACATCCACGTTATTTCACAGCCATATACCACTGCACTTAAGTAATTTATAAGTCACCTATATGTCTAACCTTCACCTGGTGAAGGTTGGGTGCAAAGTTACTTAGTGTGTGGGCACCCTGGCACTAGCCAAGGTGCCCCCACATCATTCAGGGCAAATTCCCCAGACTTTGTGAGTGCCGGAACACCATTACACGTGTGCACTGTACATAGGTCACTACCTATGTGCAGCGTCACAATGGTAACTCCGAACATGGCCATGTAACATGTTTAAGATCATGGAATTGTCACCCCAATGCCATTCTGGCATTGGGGGGACAATTCCATGATCCCCCGGGTCTCTAGCACAGAAACCTCAAACTTATGAGCACTGGGGTCCTGACTAGCAGGGTCCCAGTGACACATAACAAACATACTGAAAACATAGGGTTTTCACTATGAGCACTGGGCCCTGGCTAGCAGGATCCCAGTGAGACAGTGAAAACACCCTGACATACACTCACAAACAGGCCAAAAGTGGGGGTAACAAGGCTAGAAAGAGGCTACTTTCTCACAGATAGTTCCCCCTTATAAGGAGGGGGATGACATTAACAAGTGGTTTGCTGCACTTGAGAGGGCCTGTGTTGTACAGGATGTCCCTCAAAGGCAGTGGGCTGCTATCCTATGGCTATCATTTAGTGGAAAAGGTAGGGATAGGCTCCTTACTGTGAAAGAAAATGAAGCTAATGATTACAAAGTTCTTAAGAATGCACTCCTGGATGGTTATGGCTTAACCACTGAACAATACAGGATAAAGTTCAGAGAGACCAAAAAGGAGTCTTCACAAGACTGGGTTTATTTCATTGACCATTCAGTGAAGGCCTTGGAGGGGTGGTTACATGGCAGTAAAGTTACTGATTATGACAGCCTGTATAACTTGATCCTGAGAGAGCATATTCTTAATAATTGTGTGTCTGATTTGTTGCACCAGTACTTGGTGGACTCTGATCTGACCTCTCCCCAAGAATTGGGAAAGAAGGCAGACAAATGGGTCAGAACAAGGGTGAACAGAAATGTTCATACAGGGGGTGACAAAGATGGCAACAAGAAGAAGGATGGTAAGTCTTCTGACAAGGGTGGGGACAAATCTAAAAATGAGTCTTCATCAGGCCCACAAAAACACTCTGGTGGGGGTGGTGGGCCCAAATCCTCTTCTAATCAAAACAAGGAAAAGAAACCATGGTGCTATTTATGTAAAATAAAAGGCCATTGGACAACAGATCCCAGTTGTCCAAAGAAAAGCACCAAGCCTCCTACCACTACAACCCCTACTGCTACACCTAGTGTCCCTACTAATAGCAGTGGTAGTGGGAGCAAACCTACTAATAGCCAATCCAAGGGAGTAGCTGGGCTCACTATTGGTAACTTAGTTGGGGTTGGCCTGGTTAGGGAGGCCACAGAGGCTGTGTTAGTCTCTGAGGGGGCTATTGATTTAGCCACCTTAGTTGCTTGTCCCCTTAATATGGATAAGTACAAGCAGCTACGCCTAATAAATGGTGTTGAGGTTCAGGCCTACAGGGACACTGGTGCCAGTGTGACTATGGTCATAGAGAAACTGGTCCACCCTGAACAACACCTACTTGGTCACCAGTACCAAGTAACCGATGCTCATAACAACACACTTAGCCACCCCATGGCTGTTGTAAATCTCAACTGGGGGGGGGGGGTTACTGGTCCAAAGAAAGTTGTGGTAGCTTCAGATTTACCTGTAGACTGTCTATTAGGGAATGATTTGGAGACATCAGCTTGGTCAGATGTGGAGTTGGAGGCCCATGCAGCAATTCTGGGCATCCCAGAGCATATTTTTGCTTTGACAAGGGCTCAGGCCAAAAAGCAAAAAGGACAGGGAAGCTTGGATCCTGGAACAATGTACCAAGTGCTCCCTAAAGCTAGGGCTAGTAGAAGCAAACCACTTCCTACTATACCTCCCTCTACAGTGGATTCAACTTCTGAGGAAGAAGAATTCCCTCCCTGTGCAGAACCTACACCAGAGGAGCTGGAAGCAGACACTGCTGAGCTTTTGGGTGAAGGGGGGCCTGCCAGGGAGGAGCTGAGTGTGGCACAGCAAACCTGTCCCACACTAGAGGGTCTAAGACAGCAAGCTGTCAAACAGGCTAATGGGGATGTCAGTGACTCTCACAGAGTTTACTGGGAGGACAACCTCTTGTACACTGAAGCAAGGGATCCTAAACCTGGAACTGCCAGGAGATTAGTGATTCCTCAGGAGTACAGAAAGTTCCTCCTAACTCTTGCTCACGACATTCCCCTAGCTGGGCACCTGGGACAAATGAAAACTTGGGACAGACTGGTTCCCTTGTTTCATTGGCCTAGGATGTCTGAGGACACAAAAGATTTTTGTAAGTCCTGTGAAACCTGTCAAGCCAGTGGCAAGACAGGTGGCACTCCAAAGGCACCCCTTATTCCACTGCCTGTGGTTGGGGTTCCCTTTGAAAGGGTAGGGGTTGACATAGTTAGCCCCCTTGACCCTCCTACTGCTTCAGGCAATAGGTTTATCTTGGTGGTAGTGGACCATGCCACAAGATATCCTGAAGCAATTCCTTTAAGGACCACTACAGCACCTGCAGTGGCAAAGGCCCTCCTGGGAATATTTTCTAGGGTGGGCTTCCCAAAGGAAGTGGTATCAGACAGGGGAAGCAATTTCATGTCTGCATACTTAAAGGCCATGTGGATGGAGTGTGGTGTAACTTACAAGTTCACTACACCCTATCATCCACAAACAAATGGACTGGTGGAGAGATTTAATAAAACTCTCAAAGGCATGATTATGGGTCTCCCTGAAAAACTCCGCAGGAGATGGGATATCCTGTTACCATGCCTCCTTTTTGCCTACAGGGAGGTACCCCAGAAAGGAGTGGGCTTCAGCCCCTTTGAACTTCTTTTTGGACACCCTGTTAGGGGTCCACTCACACTTGTAAAGGAGGGTTGGGAACAACCTTTAAAAGCTCCTAAGCAGGATATTGTGGATTATGTACTTGGCCTCAGATCAAGGATGGCTGAGTACATGAAAAAGGCCAGCAAAAACCTTCAGGCCAGCCAAGAGCTCCAGAAGCAATGGCATGATCAGAAGGCTGTTATGGTTCAGTACCAACCAGGGCAGAAAGTGTGGGTCCTGGAGCCTGTGGCCCCAAGAGCACTCCAAGATAAATGGAGTGGACCCCACACAATTGTTGAAAAGAAGGGAGAAGTCACTTATTTAGTTGACTTAGGCACTGCCAGGAGTCCCCTTAGGGTGCTCCATGTCAATCGCCTGAAACCCTACTATGACAGGGCTGATCTCACCCTGCTCATGGCAACTGATGAGGGACAGGAAGAAGACAGTGATCCTCTACCTGATCTCTTCTCTTCCACAGAACAAGATGCTCTTGTGGAAGGTGTAGTTTTGGCTGATTGTCTTACTGCTGAGCAGAAAGACCATTGCATAAATCTCCTAGATCAATTCTCTGAACTCTTCTCTACTGTGCCAGGTACTACTTCTTGGTGTGAGGACACTATAGATACTGGAGACAGTTTACCTGTCAAAAGTAAGATCTATAGGCAGCCTGACCATGTCAGGGACTGCATAAAGCAAGAGGTGCAGAAAATGTTAGAACTAGGAGTGGTTGAGCACTCTGAAAGTCCATGTGCTTCTCCTGTGGTACTTGTACCAAAACCCCATTCCAAAGATGGAAAGAAGGAAATGTGGTTTTGTGTAGACTATAGAGGTCTCAACCTTGTAACCAAAACTGATGCTCACCCTATACCCAGGGCAGATGAGCTCATAGATACACTGGCATCTGCCAAGTATCTAAGCACTTTTGATTTGACTGCAGGGTATTGGCAGATCAAATTATCAGAAGATGCTAAACCTAAAACTGCATTTTCAACCATTGGAGGACATTACCAGTTCACAGTAATGCCTCTTGGATTGAAAAATGCACCTGCCACTTTTCAAAGGTTGGTGAACACAGTCCTGCAAGGGCTGGAAGCTTTCAGTGCAGCATATTTGGACGATATAGCTGTCTTTAGCTCCAGCTGGGATGATCACCTGGTCCACCTATGGAAAGTTTTGGAGGCCCTGCAAAAGGCAGGCCTCACTATCAAGGCTTCAAAGTGCCAGATAGGGCAGGGAAAGGTGGTTTATCTGGGACACCTTGTTGGTGGAGAACAGATTGCACCACTTCAGGGGAAAATCCAAACTATTATAGATTGGGTTCCCCCTACTACTCAGACTCAGGTGAGAGCCTTCCTAGGCCTCACTGGGTATTACAGGAGGTTCATTAAGAACTATGGCTCCATAGCAGCCCCTCTTAATGACCTCACATCCAAAAAGATGCCTAAAAAGGTATTGTGGACAGCTAGCTGTCAGAAAGCTTTTGAGGAGCTGAAGCAGGCCATGTGCTCTGCACCTGTCCTGAAAAGCCCTTGTTACTCTAAAAAATTATATGTCCAAACTGATGCATCTGAATTAGGAGTAGGGGCAGTCCTATCACAACTTAATTCTGAGGGCCAGGATCAACCTGTTGCTTTTATTAGTAGGAGGTTGACCCCTAGAGAAAAGCGTTGGTCTGCCATTGAGAGGGAGGCCTTTGCTGTGGTCTGGGCTCTGAAGAAGTTGAGGCCATACCTGTTTGGCACTCACTTCATTGTTCAGACAGACCACAAACCTCTACTTTGGCTAAAACAAATGAAAGGTGAAAATCCTAAATTATTGAGGTGGTCCATATCCCTACAGGGAATGGACTATACAGTGGAACATAGACCTGGGAGTAGCAACTCCAATGCAGATGGACTCTCCAGATATTTCCACTTAGACAATGAAGACTCATCAGGTCATGGCTAGTCTTATTGTCCTTCGTTTGGGGGGGGGTTGTGTAGGAAAGTACCATCTTGCCTGGCATGTTACCCCCATTTTTCACTGTATATATGTTGTTTTAGTTGTATGTGTCACTGGGACCCTGTTCACCAGGGCCCCAGTGCTCATAAGTGTGCCTGAATGTGTTACCTGTGTAGTGACTAACTGTCTCACTGAGGCTCTGCTAATCAGAACCTCAGTGGTTATGCTCTCTCATTTCTTTCCAAATTGTCACTAACAGGCTAGTGACCAATTTGACCAATTTACATTGGCTTACTGGAACACCCTTATAATTCCCTAGTATATGGTACCGAGGTACCCAGGGTATTGGGGTTCCAGGAGATCCCTATGGGCTGCAGCATTTCTTTTGCCACCCATAGGGAGCTCTGACAATTCTTACACAGGCCTGCCACTGCAGCCTGAGTGAAATAACGTCCACGTTATTTCACAGCCATTTTACACTGCACTTAAGTAACTTATAAGTCACCTATATGTCTAACCTTTACCTGGTAAAGGTTAGGTGCAAAGTTACTTAGTGTGAGGGTACCCTGGCACTAGCCAAGGTGCCCCCACATTGTTCAGGGCCAATTCCCCGGACTTTGTGAGTGCGGGGACACCATTACACTCGTGCACTACATATAGGTCACTACCTATATGTAGCTTCACAATGGTAACTCCGAATATGGCCATGTAACATGTCTATGATCATGGAATTGCCCCCTCTATACCATCCTGGCATAGTTGGCACAATCCCATGATCCCAGTGGTCTGTAGCACAGACCCGGGTACTGCCAAACTGCCTTTCCCGGGGTTTCACTGCAGCTGCTGCTGCTGCCAACCCCTCAGACAGGCATCTGCCCTCCTGGGGTCCAGCCAGGCCTGGCCCAGGATGGCAGAACAAAGGACTTCCTCTGAGAGAGGGTGTTACACCCTCTCCCTTTGGAAAATGGTGTGAAGGCAGGGGAGGAGTAGCCTCCCCCAGCCTCTGGAAATGCTTTCTTGGGCACAGATGTGCCCAATTCTGCATAAGCCAGTCTACACCGGTTCAGGGGACCCCTTAGCCCTGCTCTGGCGCGAAACTGGACAAAGGAAAGGGGAGTGACCACTCCCCTGACCTGCACCTCCCCTGGGAGGTGTCCAGAGCTCCTCCAGTGTGCTCCAGACCTCTGCCATCTTGGAAACAGAGGTGCTGCTGGCACACTGGACTGCTCTGAGTGGCCAGTGCCACCAGGTGACGTCAGAGACTCCTTGTGATAGGCTCCTTCAGGTGTTGCTAGCCTATCCTCTCTCCTAGGTAGCCAAACCCTCTTTTCTGGCTATTTAGGGTCTCTGTCTCTGGGGAAACTTTAGATAACGAATGCAAGAGCTCATCCGAGTTCCTCTGCATCTCTCTCTTCACCTTCTGCCAAGGAATCGACTGCTGACCGCGCTGGAAGCCTGCAAAACTGCAACATAGTAGCAAAGACGACTACTGCAACTCTGTAACGCTGATCCTGCCGCCTTCTCGACTGTTTTCCTGGTGGTGCATGCTGTGGGGGTAGCCTGCCTCCTCTCTGCACCAGAAGCTCCGAAGAAATCTCCTGTGGGTCGACGGAATCTTCCCCCTGCAACCGCAGGCACCAAAAAGCTGCATTACCGGTCCCTTGGGTCTCCTCTCAGCACGACGAGCGAGGTCCCTCGAATCCAGCGACTCTGTCCAAGTGACCCCCACAGTCCAGTGACTCTTCAGTCCAAGTTTGGTGGAGGTAAGTCCTTGCCTCACCTCGCTAGACTGCATTGCTGGGAACCGCGACTTTTGCAGCTACTCCGGCCCCTGTGCACTTCCGGCGGAAATCCTTTGTGCACAGCCAAGCCTGGGTCCACGGCACTCTAACCTGCATTGCACGACTTTCTAAGTTGGTCTCCGGCGACGTGGGACTCCTTTGTGTAACTTCGGGTGAGCACCGTTTCACGCATCCTCGTAGTGCCTGTTTCTGGCACTTCTCTGGGAGCTACCTGCTGCTAAGAGGGCTCTTTCTCTTTCTCGACGTCCCCTCTACCTCCTGGTCCAATTTGCGACCTCCTGGCCCCTCCTGGGCCACAGCAGCATCCAAAAATGCTTGCTGCACGATTTGCAGCTAGCAAGGCTTGTTGGCGTTCTTTTGGTGGGAAAACACTTCTGCACGACTCTACAAGGCGACAGGGATCCGTCCTCCAAAGGAGAAGTCTCTAGCCCTTTGTGTTCCTACAGAAACCGCAGCTTCTTCTGTCCAGTAGAAGCTTCTTTGCACCCGCAGCTGGCATTTCCTGGGCATCTGCCCATCTCCGACTTGCTTGTGACTTTTGGACTTGGTCCCCTTGTTCCAAAGGTACCCCAGATTGGAAATCCAGCGTTGTTGCATTGTCGGTGTGTGTCTTTCCTGCCTTATTCCCCTATCACGACTTCTTTGTCCTTTGGGGAACTTTAGTGCACTTTGCACTCACTTTTCAGGGTCTTGGGGTGGGCTATTTTTCTAACCCACACTATTTTCTAATAGTCCCAGCGACCCTCTACAAGGTCACATAGGTTTGGGGTCCATTCGTGGTTCGCATTCCACTTTTGGAGTATATGGTTTGTGTTGCCCCTATCCCTATGTGTCCCCATTGCATCCTATTGTAACTATACATTGTTTGCACTGTTTTCTAAGACTATACTGCATATTTCTGGTATTGTGTATATATATCTTGTGTATATTTCCTATCCTCTCACTGAGGGTACACTCTGAGATACTTTGGCATATTGTCAGAAAAATAAAGTACCTTTATTTTTAGTATAACTGTGTATTGTGTTTTCTTATGATATTGTGCATATGACACTAATTGGTACTGTAGTAGCTTCACACGTCTCCTAGTTCAGCCTAAGCTGCTCTGCTAAGCTACCATTATCTATCAGCCTATGCTGCTAGACACCCTATACACTAATAAGGGATAACTGGGCCTGGTGCAAGGTGCAAGTACCCCTAGGTACTCACTACAAGCCAGTCCAGCCTCCTACATACTGGTACACCCATATAATTCCCTAGTATATGGTACTGAAGTGCCCAGGGTATTGGGGTTCCAGGAGATCCCTATGGGGTGCAGCATTTCTTTTGCCACCCATATGGAGCTCTGACAATTCTTACGCAGGCCTGCCAGTGCAGCCTGAGTGAAATAACATCCACGTTATTTCACAGCCATATACCACTGCACTTAAGTAATTTATAAGTCACCTATATGTCTAACCTTCACCTGGTGAAGGTTGGGTGCAAAGTTACTTAGTGTGTGGGCACCCTGGCACTAGCCAAGGTGCCCCCACATCATTCAGGGCAAATTCCCCAGACTTTGTGAGTGCCGGAACACCATTACACGTGTGCACTGTACATAGGTCACTACCTATGTGCAGCGTCACAATGGTAACTCCGAACATGGCCATGTAACATGTTTAAGATCATGGAATTGTCACCCCAATGCCATTCTGGCATTGGGGGGACAATTCCATGATCCCCCGGGTCTCTAGCACAGAAACCTCAAACTTATGAGCACTGGGGTCCTGACTAGCAGGGTCCCAGTGACACATAACAAACATACTGAAAACATAGGGTTTTCACTATGAGCACTGGGCCCTGGCTAGCAGGATCCCAGTGAGACAGTGAAAACACCCTGACATACACTCACAAACAGGCCAAAAGTGGGGGTAACAAGGCTAGAAAGAGGCTACTTTCTCACAGATAGTTCCCCCTTATAAGGAGGGGGATGACATTAACAAGTGGTTTGCTGCACTTGAGAGGGCCTGTGTTGTACAGGATGTCCCTCAAAGGCAGTGGGCTGCTATCCTATGGCTATCATTTAGTGGAAAAGGTAGGGATAGGCTCCTTACTGTGAAAGAAAATGAAGCTAATGATTACAAAGTTCTTAAGAATGCACTCCTGGATGGTTATGGCTTAACCACTGAACAATACAGGATAAAGTTCAGAGAGACCAAAAAGGAGTCTTCACAAGACTGGGTTTATTTCATTGACCATTCAGTGAAGGCCTTGGAGGGGTGGTTACATGGCAGTAAAGTTACTGATTATGACAGCCTGTATAACTTGATCCTGAGAGAGCATATTCTTAATAATTGTGTGTCTGATTTGTTGCACCAGTACTTGGTGGACTCTGATCTGACCTCTCCCCAAGAATTGGGAAAGAAGGCAGACAAATGGGTCAGAACAAGGGTGAACAGAAATGTTCATACAGGGGGTGACAAAGATGGCAACAAGAAGAAGGATGGTAAGTCTTCTGACAAGGGTGGGGACAAATCTAAAAATGAGTCTTCATCAGGCCCACAAAAACACTCTGGTGGGGGTGGTGGGCCCAAATCCTCTTCTAATCAAAACAAGGAAAAGAAACCATGGTGCTATTTATGTAAAATAAAAGGCCATTGGACAACAGATCCCAGTTGTCCAAAGAAAAGCACCAAGCCTCCTACCACTACAACCCCTACTGCTACACCTAGTGTCCCTACTAATAGCAGTGGTGGTGGGAGCAAACCTACTAATAGCCAATCCAAGGGAGTAGCTGGGCTCACTATTGGTAACTTAGTTGGGGTTGGCCTGGTTAGGGAGGCCACAGAGGCTGTGTTAGTCTCTGAGGGGGCTATTGATTTAGCCACCTTAGTTGCTTGTCCCCTTAATATGGATAAGTACAAGCAGCTACCCCTAATAAATGGTGTTGAGGTTCAGGCCTACAGGGACACTGGTGCCAGTGTGACTATGGTCATAGAGAAACTGGTCCACCCTGAACAACACCTACTTGGTCACCAGTACCAAGTAACCGATGCTCACAACAACACACTTAGCCACCCCATGGCTGTTGTAAATCTCAACTGGGGGGGGGGGTTACTGGTCCAAAGAAAGTTGTGGTAGCTTCAGATTTACCTGTAGACTGTCTATTAGGGAATGATTTGGAGACATCAGCTTGGTCAGATGTGGAGTTGGAGGCCCATGCAGCAATTCTGGGCATCCCAGAGCATATTTTTGCTTTGACAAGGGCTCAGGCCAAAAAGCAAAAAGGACAGGGAAGCTTGGATCCTGGAACAATGTACCAAGTGCTCCCTAAAGCTAGGGCTAGTAGAAGCAAACCACTTCCTACTATCCCTCCCTCTACAGTGGATTCAACTTCTGAGGAAGAAGAATTCCCTCCCTGTGCAGAACCTACACCAGAGGAGCTGGAAGCAGACACTGCTGAGCTTTTGGGTGAAGGGGGGCCTGCCAGGGAGGAGCTGAGTGTGGCACAGCAAACCTGTCCCACACTAGAGGGTCTAAGACAGCAAGCTGTCAAACAGGCTAATGGGGATGTCAGTGACTCTCACAGAGTTTACTGGGAGGACAACCTCTTGTACACTGAAGCAAGGGATCCTAAACCTGGAACTGCCAGGAGATTAGTGATTCCTCAGGAGTACAGAAAGTTCCTCCTAACTCTTGCTCACGACATTCCCCTAGCTGGGCACCTGGGACAAATGAAAACTTGGGACAGACTGGTTCCCTTGTTTCATTGGCCTAGGATGTCTGAGGACACAAAAGATTTTTGTAAGTCCTGTGAAACCTGTCAAGCCAGTGGCAAGACAGGTGGCACTCCAAAGGCACCCCTTATTCCACTGCCTGTGGTTGGGGTTCCCTTTGAAAGGGTAGGGGTTGACATAGTTGGCCCCCTTGACCCTCCTACTGCTTCAGGCAATAGGTTTATCTTGGTGGTAGTGGACCATGCCACAAGATATCCTGAAGCAATTCCTTTAAGGACCACTACAGCACCTGCAGTGGCAAAGGCCCTCCTGGGAATATTTTCTAGGGTGGGCTTCCCAAAGGAAGTGGTATCAGACAGGGGAAGCAATTTCATGTCTGCATACTTAAAGGCCATGTGGATGGAGTGTGGTGTAACTTACAAGTTCACTACACCCTATCATCCACAAACAAATGGACTGGTGGAGAGATTTAATAAAACTCTCAAAGGCATGATTATGGGTCTCCCTGAAAAACTCCGCAGGAGATGGGATATCCTGTTACCATGCCTCCTTTTTGCCTACAGGGAGGTACCCCAGAAAGGAGTGGGCTTCAGCCCCTTTGAACTTCTTTTTGGACACCCTGTTAGGGGTCCACTCACACTTGTAAAGGAGGGTTGGGAACAACCTTTAAAAGCTCCTAAGCAGGATATTGTGGATTATGTACTTGGCCTCAGATCAAGGATGGCTGAGTACATGAAAAAGGCCAGCAAAAACCTTCAGGCCAGCCAAGAGCTCCAGAAGCAATGGCATGATCAGAAGGCTGTTATGGTTCAGTACCAACCAGGGCAGAAAGTGTGGGTCCTGGAGCCTGTGGCCCCAAGAGCACTCCAAGATAAATGGAGTGGACCCCACACAATTGTTGAAAAGAAGGGAGAAGTCACTTATTTAGTTGACTTAGGCACTGCCAGGAGTCCCCTTAGGGTGCTCCATGTCAATCGCCTGAAACCCTACTATGACAGGGCTGATCTCACCCTGCTCATGGCAACTGATGAGGGACAGGAAGAAGACAGTGATCCTCTACCTGATCTCTTCTCTTCCACAGAACAAGATGCTCTTGTGGAAGGTGTAGTTTTGGCTGATTGTCTTACTGCTGAGCAGAAAGACCATTGCATAAATCTCCTAGATCAATTCTCTGAACTCTTCTCTACTGTGCCAGGTACTACTTCTTGGTGTGAGGACACTATAGATACTGGAGACAGTTTACCTGTCAAAAGTAAGATCTATAGGCAGCCTGACCATGTCAGGGACTGCATAAAGCAAGAGGTGCAGAAAATGTTAGAACTAGGAGTGGTTGAGCACTCTGAAAGTCCATGTGCTTCTCCTGTGGTACTTGTACCAAAACCCCATTCCAAAGATGGAAAGAAGGAAATGTGGTTTTGTGTAGACTATAGAGGTCTCAACCTTGTAACCAAAACTGATGCTCACCCTATACCCAGGGCAGATGAGCTCATAGATACACTGGCATCTGCCAAGTATCTAAGCACTTTTGATTTGACTGCAGGGTATTGGCAGATCAAATTATCAGAAGATGCTAAACCTAAAACTGCATTTTCAACCATTGGAGGACATTACCAGTTCACAGTAATGCCTCTTGGATTGAAAAATGCACCTGCCACTTTTCAAAGGTTGGTGAACACAGTCCTGCAAGGGCTGGAAGCTTTCAGTGCAGCATATTTGGACGATATAGCTGTCTTTAGCTCCAGCTGGGATGATCACCTGGTCCACCTATGGAAAGTTTTGGAGGCCCTGCAAAAGGCAGGCCTCACTATCAAGGCTTCAAAGTGCCAGATAGGGCAGGGAAAGGTGGTTTATCTGGGACACCTTGTTGGTGGAGAACAGATTGCACCACTTCAGGGGAAAATCCAAACTATTATAGATTGGGTTCCCCCTACTACTCAGACTCAGGTGAGAGCCTTCCTAGGCCTCACTGGGTATTACAGGAGGTTCATTAAGAACTATGGCTCCATAGCAGCCCCTCTTAATGACCTCACATCCAAAAAGATGCCTAAAAAGGTATTGTGGACAGCTAGCTGTCAGAAAGCTTTTGAGGAGCTGAAGCAGGCCATGTGCTCTGCACCTGTCCTGAAAAGCCCTTGTTACTCTAAAAAATTATATGTCCAAACTGATGCATCTGAATTAGGAGTAGGGGCAGTCCTATCACAACTTAATTCTGAGGGCCAGGATCAACCTGTTGCTTTTATTAGTAGGAGGTTGACCCCTAGAGAAAAGCGTTGGTCTGCCATTGAGAGGGAGGCCTTTGCTGTGGTCTGGGCTCTGAAGAAGTTGAGGCCATACCTGTTTGGCACTCACTTCATTGTTCAGACAGACCACAAACCTCTACTTTGGCTAAAACAAATGAAAGGTGAAAATCCTAAATTATTGAGGTGGTCCATATCCCTACAGGGAATGGACTATACAGTGGAACATAGACCTGGGAGTAGCAACTCCAATGCAGATGGACTCTCCAGATATTTCCACTTAGACAATGAAGACTCATGAGGTCATGGCTAGTCTTATTGTCCTTCGTTTGGGGGGGGGGTTGTGTAGGAAAGTACCATCTTGCCTGGCATGTTACCCCCATTTTTCACTGTATATATGTTGTTTTAGTTGTATGTGTCACTGGGACCCTGTTCACCAGGGCCCCAGTGCTCATAAGTGTGCCTGAATGTGTTACCTGTGTAGTGACTAACTGTCTCACTGAGGCTCTGCTAATCAGAACCTCAGTGGTTATGCTCTCTCATTTCTTTCCAAATTGTCACTAACAGGCTAGTGACCAATTTGACCAATTTACATTGGCTTACTGGAACACCCTTATAATTCCCTAGTATATGGTACCGAGGTACCCAGGGTATTGGGGTTCCAGGAGGTCCCTATGGGCTGCAGCATTTCTTTTGCCACCCATAGGGAGCTCTGACAATTCTTACACAGGCCTGCCACTGCAGCCTGAGTGAAATAACGTCCACGTTATTTCACAGCCATTTTACACTGCACTTAAGTAACTTATAAGTCACCTATATGTCTAACCTTTACCTGGTAAAGGTTAGGTGCAAAGTTACTTAGTGTGAGGGTACCCTGGCACTAGCCAAGGTGCCCCCACATTGTTCAGGGCCAATTCCCCGGACTTTGTGAGTGCGGGGACACCATTACACGCGTGCACTACATATAGGTCACTACCTATATGTAGCTTCACAATGGTAACTCCGAATATGGCCATGTAACATGTCTATGATCATGGAATTGCCCCCTCTATACCATCCTGGCATAGTTTGCACAATCCCATGATCCCAGTGGTCTGTAGCACAGACCTGGGTACTGCCAAACTGCCTTTCCCGGGGTTTCACTGCAGCTGCTGCTGCTGCCAACCCCTCAGACAGGCATCTGCCCTCCTGGGGTCCAGCCAGGCCTGGCCCAGGATGGCAGAACAAAGGACTTCCTCTGAGAGAGGGTGTTACACCCTCTCCCTTTGGAAAATGGTGTGAAGGCAGGGGAGGAGTAGCCTCCCCCAGCCTCTGGAAATGCTTTCTTGGGCACAGATGTGCCCAATTCTGCATAAGCCAGTCTACACCGGTTCAGGGGACCCCTTAGCCCTGCTCTGGCGCGAAACTGGACAAAGGAAAGGGGAGTGACCACTCCCCTGACCTGCACCTCCCCTGGGAGGTGTCCAGAGCTCCTCCAGTGTGCTCCAGACCTCTGCCATCTTGGAAACAGAGGTGCTGCTGGCACACTGGACTGCTCTGAGTGGCCAGTGCCACCAGGTGACGTCAGAGACTCCTTGTGATAGGCTCCTTCAGGTGTTGCTAGCCTATCCTCTCTCCTAGGTAGCCAAACCCTCTTTTCTGGCTATTTAGGGTCTCTGTCTCTGGGGAAACTTTAGATAACGAATGCAAGAGCTCATCCGAGTTCCTCTGCATCTCTCTCTTCACCTTCTGCCAAGGAATCGACTGCTGACCGCGCTGGAAGCCTGCAAAACTGCAACATAGTAGCAAAGACGACTACTGCAACTCTGTAACGCTGATCCTGCCGCCTTCTCGACTGTTTTCCTGGTGGTGCATGCTGTGGGGGTAGTCTGCCTCCTCTCTGCACTAGAAGCTCCGAAGAAATCTCCTGTGGGTCGACGGAATCGTCCCCCTGCAACCGCAGGCACCAAAAAGCTGCATTACCGGTCCCTTGGGTCTCCTCTCAGCATGACGAGCGAGGTCCCTCGAATCCAGCAACTCTGTCCAAGTGACCCCCACAGTCCAGTGACTCTTCAGTCCAAGTTTGGTGGAGGTAAGTCCTTGCCTCACCTCGCTAGACTGCATTGCTGGGAACCGCGACTTTTGCAGCTACTCCGGCCCCTGTGCACTTCCGGCGGAAATCCTTTGTGCACATCCAAGCCTGGGTCCACGGCACTCTAACCTGCATTGCACGACTTTCTAAGTTGGTCTCCGGCGACGTGGGACTCCTTTGTGTAACTTCGGGTGAGCACCATTTCACACATCCTTGTAGTGCCTGTTTCTGGCACTTCTTTGGGAGCTACCTGCTACTAAGAGGGCTCTTTCTCTTTCTCGACGTCCCCTCTACCTCCTGGTCCAATTTGCGACCTCCTGGCCCCTCCTGGGCCACAGCAGCATCCAAAAATGCTTGCCGCACGATTTGCAGCTAGCAAGGCTTGTTGGCGTTCTTTCGGTGGGAAAACACTTCTGCACGACTCTACAAGGCGACAGGGATCCGTCCTCCAAAGGAGAAGTCTCTAGCCCTTTGTGTTCCTACAGAAACCGCAGCTTCTTCTGTCCAGTAGAAGCTTCTTTGCACCCGCAGCTGGCATTTCCTGGGCATCTGCCCATCTCCGACTTGCTTGTGACTTTTGGACTTAGTCCCCTTGTTCCAAAGGTACCCCAGATTGGAAATCCAGCGTTGTTGCATTGTTGGTGTGTGTCTTTCCTGCCTTATTCCCCTATCACGACTTCTTTGTCCTTTGGGGAACTTTAGTGCACTTTGCACTCACTTTTCAGGGTCTTGGGGTGGGCTATTTTTCTAACCCACACTATTTTCTAATAGTCCCAGCGACCCTCTACAAGGTCACATAGGTTTGGGGTCCATTCGTGGTTCGCATTCCACTTTTGGAGTATATGGTTTGTGTTGCCCCTATCCCTATGTGTCCCCATTGCATCCTATTGTAACTATACATTGTTTGCACTGTTTTCTAAGACTATACTGCATATTTCTGGTATTGTGTATATATATCTTGTGTATATTTCCTATCCTCTCACTGAGGGTACACTCTGAGATACTTTGGCATATTGTCAGAAAAATAAAGTACCTTTATTTTTAGTATAACTGTGTATTGTGTTTTCTTATGATATTGTGCATATGACACTAATTGGTACTGTAGTAGCTTCACACGTCTCCTAGTTCAGCGTAAGCTGCTCTGCTAAGCTACCATTATCTATCAGCCTATGCTGCTAGACACCCTATACACTAATAAGGGATAACTGGGCCTGGTGCAAGTACCCCTAGGTACTCACTACAAGCCAGTCCAGCCTCCTACATACTGGTACACCCATATAATTCCCTAGTATATGGTACTGAAGTGCCCAGGGTATTGGGGTTCCAGGAGATCCCTATGGGGTGCAGCATTTCTTTTGCCACCCATATGGAGCTCTGACAATTCTTACGCAGGCCTGCCAGTGCAGCCTGAGTGAAATAACATCCACGTTATTTCACAGCCATATACCACTGCACTTAAGTAATTTATAAGTCACCTATATGTCTAACCTTCACCTGGTGAAGGTTGGGTGCAAAGTTACTTAGTGTGTGGGCACCCTGGCACTAGCCAAGGTGCCCCCACATCATTCAGGGCAAATTCCCCAGACTTTGTGAGTGCCGGAACACCATTACACGTGTGCACTGTACATAGGTCACTACCTATGTGCAGCGTCACAATGGTAACTCCGAACATGGCCATGTAACATGTTTAAGATCATGGAATTGTCACCCCAATGCCATTCTGGCATTGGGGGGACAATTCCATGATCCCCCGGGTCTCTAGCACAGAACCCGGGTACTGCCAAACTGCCTTTCCGGGGTCTCCACTGCAGCTGCTGCTGCTGCCAGCCCCTCAGACAGGTTTCTGCCCTCCTGGGTGCCAGGCAGCCCTGGCCCAGGAAGGCAGAACAAAGAACTTCCTCTGAGAGAGGGCGTAACACCCTCTCCCTTTGGAAATAGGTGTGAAGGCTGGGGAGGAGTAGCCTCCCCCAGCCTCTGGAAATGCTTTGATGGGCACAGATGGTCCCCCACTCTCCACCTCCTCCTACCTACCTATCTGTCTATCTATCTATTTCCCTATCTATCGACTTCTCTATCTATTTTCTCTATCTATTTCTCTATCTCTCCCCCCCTCCCGCCACCCCCTCTACTACCTATCTCCCTATCCTCTCACTCTACCTCTCTCCCTCACCCACCTCTACAACCCCCCCTCCCCTATCTTCACAACCCTACTCCTATCTCTCTCCCTAATCTCCAAACCTCCTAACACTCACCCTCCTCCACCCTAAACCCCCTCCCCCAGCTCCTCTCACTCTACCTGTCCCCCCCCCTCCCTCGCGCTTTCCCGCCGCGACCTCCTGCACGCCCCCGCCCCCCAGCTCCCATTCGCCCCCAGCTGACCCCTCCCCCCCCCTCCTACCTCTTATGGCGGCCGCTGCGCGACTGCGCAGCGGGCGCGCGCAGCGGGCACGCCGCTGGCGCGCCAGAGGCGCGCCAGAGGCAAGCCCGTCTGCGCCCGTCCGCGCCTGGCCCGCGCCCAGCGCCACGACCCCTGGTCCCCAGCTCCCCCAAGCCCCGCTGATCCGCTACGACCCCACCACCCTCCACGCCCTCAACCCAGGGCGCTCCAAAACCTGCTTCCTAGCTCACCCCAAACGCACCCATGGACCCTTCGCCTGCAACTCCTGCAAACGCATCTTCCACCACGCAACTACCACGACCACAAGCCCACGCGCCATCAACCACCTCAAGTGCATCCTGGTCAACGCTCGTTCCGTCCACAAGCACGCCGTTGAACTTTGGGACCTCCTGGACTCCACAGCCCCGGACGTCGCCTTCATCACGGAGACATGGATGAACGCCTCCTCTGCTCCAGACATCGCTACCGCCATCCCCGAAGGCTACAAGATCTCCAGAAAAGACCGCACCAACCAAGTAGGAGGAGGTGTTGCCATCATCTTCAAAGACTCCATCAGCGTCACCACCTCCACCGAAGACCCCCCCCTCGCCGCTGAACACCTGCATTTTCAGATTCGCACCGACCCAAGGACCACCCTCAGAGGATCCCTCGTCTACCGTCCTCCCGGACCTCGCGCCTCTTTCAGCGACGCCATCGCCGACTTCATCTCCCCGCACGCCCTCGCCTCACCGGACTACATCCTCCTAGGCGACCTCAACTTCCATCTGGAACAAAACAACGACCCCAACACCACCACCCTGCTCGACAACCTCGCCAACCTCGGCCTCAAACAACTGGTGAACACCGCCACCCACATCGCCGGACACACGCTCGACCCTATCTTCTCCGCCAGCAAACACGTCTTCTTCAGCCACACCTCTGCCCTACACTGGACCGACCACAGCTGCGTCCACTTCACATTCCGACGCGAGACCTCCCACCTCCGCACTCAACCCATCCCTCGTCGACAGTGGAACAAGATCCCTGAAGAGCAACTCTTCTCCGCTCTCGCCGCCAACCAACCCACCCTCACCACCGACCCCAACGACGCAGCTCTCAACCTCACAAACTGGATCTCCAACTGCGCTGACAACCTTGCTCCCCTCAAACGCACGCATCGACAGACCAACACCAAAAAACCTCTCTGGTTCTCTGACACCCTCAAAGAATCAAAGAAAACTTGTCGTGCCCTTGAGAAGGCCTGGCGCAAGGACCACACCGCTGACAACATGACCGCCCTCAAGAATGCTACACGCGAACACCACCACCTGATCCGCACTGCCAAAAGGAACTTTTTCACCGACAGACTAGACAAAAACAGCCACAACAGCAGAGAACTCTTCAGCATCGTCAAAGAGTTCTCCAACCCCAGCGCCAGCGCCAACGCCGTCACGCCCTCACAGGATTTGTGCGAATCCCTCGCCACTTTCTTCCATCGCAAGATCAGCGACCTCCACGACAGCTTCGGACACCAGACCCAACCATACACCACTGAACCCGCTTCCCCGGACATCACCCTCAACAACTGGACCCACATCAACACGGAAGAAACCAAATCCATCATGAACTCTATCCACTCCGGCGCCCCTTCGGACCCCTGCCCGCACTTCATCTTTAACAAAGCCGACGACATCATCGCCCCGCACCTCCAGACCGTCATCAACTCTTCTTTTTCTTCTGCTACCTTCCCCGAATGCTGGAAGCACGCTGAAGTCAACGCCCTACTAAAGAAACCCACGGCTGACCCGAGCGACCTGAAAAACTTCCGCCCCATCTCTCTTCTACCTTTCCCAGCCAAGGTAATAGAAAAGACCGTCAACAAACAGCTGACCACCTTCCTGGAAGACAACAACCTGCTCGACCCTTCACAAACCGGATTCCGAACCAACCACAGCACGGAAACCGCCCTCATCTCAGTCACAGACGACATCAGAACCCTGATGGACAACGGTGAAACAGTCGCCCTCATTCTCCTCGACCTCTCGGCTGCCTTTGACACCGTCTGTCACCGCACCCTAATCACCCGCCTACGCTCCACCGGGATCCAAGGCCAGGCCCTGGACTGGATCGCCTCCTTCCTCGCTAACCGCTCCCAAAGAGTTTACCTCCCTCCGTTTCGCTCAGAACCCACCAAGATCATCTGCGGCGTACCTCAAGGCTCATCGCTCAGCCCGACACTCTTCAATGTCTACATGAGCCCCCTCGCCGACATCGTACGCAAGCAGGACATCATCATCACCTCCTACGCCGACGACACCCAACTTGTACTCTCCCTCACCAAGGACCCCGCCAGCGCCAAGACCAACCTACAAGAGGGTATGAAGGACGTCGCAGATTGGATGAGGCTCAGCCGCCTAAAGCTGAACTCTGAAAAAACGGAAGTCCTCATCCTCGGCAACACCCCGTCCGCCTGGGACGACTCCTGGTGGCCCACGGCCCTCGGCACCGCACCGACCCCCGCAGACCACGCCCGCAACCTCGGCTTCATCTTGGACCCTCTTCTCACCATGACCAAGCAAGTCAACGCCGTGTCCTCCGCCTGCTTCCTCACTCTCCGCATGCTCCGCAAGATCTTCCGCTGGATCCCCGCCGACACCAGAAAAACCGTGACCCACGCCCTTGTCACGAGTCGCCTGGACTACGGCAACACCCTCTACGCCGGGACCACCGCCAAACTCCAAAACCGCCTGCAACGCATCCAAAACGCCTCGGCCCGCCTCATCCTCGACGTACCCCGCAACAGCCACATCTCCGCACACCTGAGACACCTGCATTGGCTCCCAGTCAGCAAAAGGATCACCTTCCGTCTTCTCACCCACGCACACAAAGCCCTCCACAACAAGGGACCGGAATACCTCAACAGACGCCTCAGCTTCTACGTCCCCACCCGCCCCCTCCGCTCCGCTGGCCTCGCACTTGCTGCCGTCCCTCGCACCCGCCGCTCCACGGCGGGTGGGAGATCTTTCTCCTTCCTGGCGGCCAAGACCTGGAACTCCCTCCCCACCAGCCTCAGGACCACCCAGGACCACTCCGCTTTCCGGAGACTCCTAAAGACTTGGCTGTTCGAGCAGCGATAACCCCCCCTTTCCCCCCTAGCGCCTTGAGACCCGCACGGGTGAGTAGCGCGCTTTATAAATGTTAATGATTTGATTTGATTTGATAAGCCAGTCTACACCGGTTCAGGGATCCCCCAGCCCTGCTCTGGCGCGAAACTGGACAAAGAAAAGGGGAGTGACCACTCCCCTGACCTGCACCTCCTAGGGGAGGTGCCCAGAGCTCCTCCGGTGTGTCCCAGACCTCTGCCATCTTGGAAACAGAGTTGTTTGTGGCACACTGGACTGCTCTGAGTGGCCAGTGCCAGCAGGTGACGTCAGAGGCTCCTTCTGATAGGCTCTTACCTTTCTTGGTAGCCAATCCTCCTTCCTAGGTAGCCAAATCTCCTTTTCGGGCTATTTAGGGTCTCTGCTTTGGGGATCTCACCAGATAACGAAATCAAGAGCTCACCAGAGTTCCTCTGCATCTCCCTCTTCACCTTCTGCCAAAAGATCAACCACTGACTGCTCAGGACGCCTGCAAAACCGCAACAAAGTAGCAAGACTACTACTAGCAACCTTGTATCGCTTCATCCTGCCGGCTTTCACAACTGTTTCCAGGTGGTGCATGCTCTGGGGGTAGCCTGCCTCCTTTCTGAACCAGGAGCTCTGAAGAAATCTCCCATGGGTCGACGGAATCTTCCCCCTGCAATCGCAGGTAACAAAAGACTGCATCACCAGTCCTATGGGTCCCCTCTCAGTACGACGAGCGTGGTCCCTGGAACTCAGAAACTCTGTCCAAGTGACTCCCACAGTCCAGTGACTCTTCAGTCCAAGTTTGGTGGAGGTAAGTCCTTGCATCCCCATGCTACACTGCATTGCTGGGTACCGTGTGATTTGCAGCTGCTCCGGCTCCTGTGCACTCTTCCAGGATTTCCTTTGTGCACAGCCAATCCTGGGTCCCCGACACTCTAACATGCAGTGCACAATCTTCTGAGTTGTCCTCCGGCGTCGTGGGACTCCCTTTTGGGACTTCGGGTGGACTTCAGTTCACTTTTCTTCTAAGTGCCTGTTCAGGTACTTCTGCGGGTGCTGCCTGCTTCTGTGAGGGCTCCCTGACTTGCTGGGTGCCCCCTCTGTCTCCTCATCCAAGTGGCGACATCCTGGTCCCTCCTGGGCCACAGCAGCATCCAAAAACCCTAACCACGACCCTTGCAGCTAGCAAGTCTTGTTTGCGGTCTTTCTGCGTAGGAACACCTCTGCAAGCTTCTTCACGACGTGGGACATCCATCCTCCAAAGGGGAACTTCCTAGTCCTCTTCGTTCTTACAGAACACCAAGTTTCTTCCACTTGGTGGCAGCTTCCTTGCACCCTCAGCTGGCATTTCCTGGGCTCCTGCCCACTCTCGACACTGTCGCGACTCTTGGACTTGGTCCCCTTGTCTTATAGGTACTCAGGTCCGGAAATCCACTGCTGTTGCATTGCTGGTGTTTGTTCTCCTTTCAAAATCCCCCTATCACAACTTCTGTGCTCTCTGGGGGTAGTAGGTGCACTTTACACCTACCTTTCAGGGTCTTGGGGTGGGCTATTTTTCTAACCCTCACTGTTTTCCTACAGTCCCAGCGACCCTCTACAAGCTCACATAGGTTTGGGGTCCATTCGTGGTTAGCATTCCACTTTTGGAGTATATGGTTTGTGTTGCCCCTATACCTATGTGCTCCTTTTGCAATCTACTGTAACTTTACATTGCTTGCATTACTTCCTTTTGCTATCACTGGCATAATTTTGGTTTGTGTACATATATCTTGTGTATATTTCTTATCCTCATACTGAGGGTACTCACTGAGATACTTTTGGCATATTGTCATAAAAATAAAGTACCTTTATTTTTAGTATATCTGTGTATTGTGTTTTCTTGTGATATTGTGCACATGACACCAGTGGTATAGTAGGAGCTTTACATGTCTCCTAGTTCAGCCTAAGCTGCTTTGCCATAGCTCCCTTCTATCACCCTAAGCTGCTAGAAACACCTCTTCTACACTAATAAGGGATAACTGGACCTGGCACAAGGTGTAAGTACCTCTGGTACCCACTACAAGCCAGGCCAGCCTCCTACACAGGTGCCCTTGACTCAGAGCCCTGTACTGTGGGGCACACCTCTAATTGAATGGTCCTTGAGGCACAGGTTTGAGGAGGAGGGGCTAGCTGTGGTGTAGTAGCCACACGGGAGGGTGAGGCCAGGGTGTCTAGGTTGGAGCTGCTGGAGGTGGACTGGCAAGTCACTCAAGGTGGCCCAGACATTTCGTCGTCCTCCAGACATCCACTGGGGCCTTCATCCTGAGGAGGGCTGTCTGAGCCTGGCATCCTCTGCTGGATTGCAGTAGCAGGGTTCACTGTGGATGGAAAGGGTGAGAGTTATTACTTAGACATTTTGTTGTGGTATAATGCTGTGCCACTTGCAGTGGGTGAAATTGTTACCCAGGGATGGCATTTGCATCAATGCTGACACTGCATGATGAATGGCCTTAGGGCCATGCTTGTCAAGTCAACTGGAGTTGTGGGTTTGCTGTTTAACATTGCTGTAATTGGCATTGGTGGTGAGGTTGTGTTGGCTAACAGTCTGGGTGGGCTGTGGAATGCATGTCCATGCAGGTGCACCATTGTGAGGTGTGAGTGTGACTTGGATCCGGCATGCCTAGTGATGGATTGTGGGAGTGTTGGTTGAGGAGATAGTGAAGGTTTAGCATGCATTGTGTGTGGTGGATGTGTGGATGGTGGAAGAGGGGTGGGGTGGCATGCAGAGTAGGAAGGTGGGTTGATAGTGGGGGTGCATTCTTGTGGCTTGTGATATGATGGGGAGTGGTAGGTGCTTGGGAGGTATGCAGGACTGGAGTGGTGAGTGCTCGGGGTGTAGGTTCCTAACCAGTATCAATCCCTCCAATGATTCCTGTCAGGCCCTCTGGGTGCATGATGTCCCTGGACGCCATGGAACGGACCTTCCCCCTGTGGTCATTCTACCTCTTTCTGATGTGGGTAGCTGCTGACTGCATTCTACCTGTCTACGATCCTGTGCCGTAGCTCGGTTTTCCTGGCCATTGATGTTTGCTGTACTTGTGCTCCCATCGGTTGTGGCTCAACTGTGATGATCTCGTCCACCATGACCCCCATCCCATTGTCGGTGAAGCGTGGGTGCTTGTGGCGTGACATGTTGTGGGGGGTGCGTGCAACATATGGATTCTTGCTCAATGTGCAGTGGTTCATGGGTCGTATATCTCTGGCTTGTGGTGATAATCACAAGGGTTTGTGGGTGTGTGTTTATTATAGTGCGGTGGCCAGGTGTGGGTATATGTTTCAGGTGTGGGGTATTCAGCCTGTCCAATCTGGTGTTGCCTTCTATTGGTGGTGATTTCTGGCCCACGGCGGTGCACACCGCCAATGGTTTTCCACCGTGCATGTTCCGCTGTGCTGAATTGTGACTCATTATATGGCGGGCATAATGGTGTTGGTGTGGTGGAGCTGGTGGGCGGACAGTCACTCTCTCGCCGTCAGTGGCACTGGCACTGTTGGATTTCTGGCTGTGTTTCGTCGCCTTGGTGTTTGTGTCTCGTATTACGGCAGACACTGTACCGCCAACACTGGTGGGATGGTGGCAGCATTTTGCATGGCGGTCTTGCCTGGAGACCGCCAAACTCGTAATGAGGGCCTCAGTGTTACAAAATAAAGGTACTTTATTTTGGTGACACAAATACCAAAAATATCATAGAGACTATACTTCCTTAGGAGGTAAGTAATACACAAATTATATACACTAATATGCAGAAATAGGCATAAAAACAGTTAGGAAACAGTGCAATTAATGAAAATCAGAATAGAGAGAAATAGCCCTAGTCAGAGCACAAATAATATACTAAAAAATGGAATGGAAGCATGAGTCCCCCACCAAGGTAAGGGGAGTGTGTAGAGGGGAGCTGGGAGTATTAGGAAAGCCCAAAGGTAAGAACCATAACCCACCCCAGCAAACAGGAAAGCAGGAGTAAATTACTGTAATTTCTCCAGAACACCCACTTAGAAGAGAAAAAGAATAATGCAAAGCCCAGAAGAGACTGCAAGACACCAGCAGTGGATTCCTGGACCTGTAGAAGAAGGGGGGCAAGTCCAAGAAGCTCAGTAGAGTCCAGGAAGAACAGGAGCCCCTAGCAATCAGACTGAAGGTGCAGGTGGCAGCAATTGGGGCTGCAGTGGAAACCTCAGAGAGCTGGTTTGGCAGTACTGGGGGTCCATGGTGGAGCCCCCAGAGTGCATGGAATTGGCCCCCCAATACCAGATTTGGATTCAATTTCACAATCTTAGACACCTCACATGGCCATTTTCGGGGTTACCATTGTGCAGCTACATAAATGTATTGACATATATGTAGAGCACGCTTAAAATGGTGTCCCTGCACTTAAGAAGGCTGGGGGAATTGGTCCTGGACAACAAGGGGACACTTTTGCTAGTGCAAGGGTGCCCTCACACACAGTAACTTTGCACCTAGCCTTCAGTAAATGAAGGTTAGACATATAGGTGACTTATAAATTACCTTAGTGCAGTGAACATTGCTGTGAAATAGAGTGGGCACTATTTTACTCAGGCTGCAGTGGCAGTCCTGAAGAAAGGTTTGTATGAGCTCTTTGTGGTTGGCAAAAGAAATGCTACAGCCCATAAGGATCTCTTGGAACCCCAATGCCCTGGGTACCTACCTACCATATACTAGAGACTTATAAGGGGGGGGGGGGTCCAGTGTGCCAATCTGAATTGGAATATGGAGTCACTAGACTATAGTGTCAAATTTGGAAACAGAGAGAGCATAAGCACAGGAGTTCTGGTTACCAGAACTCCAATGAGACAGTAAAGCATACTGACATCCAGCAACACATACTGACTTATAGGCCATAAACTATGAGCGCTGGGGTCCTGACTAGTAGGATCCCAGTGAGACAGTAAAAACATACTGACAAACAGGCAGACATTGGAGGTAACAGGCCAAGAAAGATGGTACTTTCCTACATTAGTGAAATGTAGGAAGTGTCTAGAAGCCAGGCTTTTAAGGGGTAGTATGGGTGAGCAGCCAAGGCCTAACTAGGAGACATGCAAAGCTCATGCAATATCACTACAGTCAGACAGTACTCACACACATGAAAGAAAATACTCAGTGTTACAAAAATAAAGGTACTTTATTTAGGTGACACAAATACCAAAAATACCATAGAGACTGTACTCCCTTAGGAGATAAGTAAAACACCAATTATATACGTTAGTATGCAGAAATATGCAAGAAAACAGTTAGAAAACAGTGCAATAAGTGAAAATCACAATAGTTAGAAATGGGCCTAGGGGGAACACAAACCATATACTAACAAAGTGGAATGTGAATGTCGGTTTCCCACCTAGGAAAGTGTAGTGTGTAGAGGGGCACTGGGAGTATTATCAAAAAACAAACATAAGTGATAGAACCCACCCCATAGCCCTGGAAAGCAGGAGTAAAACACAGCTACATTCCTAGAACACACAAGAACACAAGAAAGAAGAGTATGCAAGAACAGGAAGAGACTGCTAGACACCAACAGTGGATTCCTGGACCTGAAGACCTTTAGAAGAAGAGGACCAAGTCCAAGAAGCATAGAAGAGTCCAGGGAGAACAGGAGCCCCTGCTAACCCGGAAGAAGGTGCAAAAGAAAAAACACTGGTGCAGAAGAACAGTCAGGACTGCACCCAAGAAGACGGATTCGGGTTCCTGGTTGGTGCAAGTGATGTCCCACGCCAGATGGAGGATTGCAGTCCGGTTTGCGTCGCTGGAGTCCACCAACAAGCCTTGGCACATGCAAATCTCACAGTTAGCGGAAAATGTTGCTGCCCAGGACCAAGAAGGACCAGGTGGACTCTACCAAGTAGGGGTATTCAGAGGGGGCTCTCAGCAACTCAGAGAGCCCACAGAAGACCAAGCAGCGCACACAGGAGTCACAAAGCACAGGGACAAATGAGGTGCAAAAGGAGGCCCATGCAGCACTACAACAAGGGATCCCACTCTGCCGGAGAGCCACTCAGGAAGCTGTGCATGACAGGATAGAGTGCTGGGGCTCGGAGCTGTACGGCGCATGAAGAAATTCATGGAAGGATGCTAACAAGCCAAAACATGCGGAGCATGGGGGTACTGTCTTGCGTGGGGAGGCAAGCTCTTATCTCCACCAAAGTTGGATAGTAGGACGTCAGGACTGTAGGGACCATTTCAGTCTACCACCTGTGATGCAGGATCCACACAGCTCATCAGGAGAGGGGATCCACGCCACCGGTCATCGTCGCAGTAGGTGCATGCTGAAGCAGGAGAGTGACTCCTTCTCCCCAAAGGAGATTCCTTCGCTCTTCTAGTGCAGGCTGAAGACAGGCTGTCCTCTGAGGATGCACGACCGGGAAACAGTTACAGTTGCTTGCAGGAGATGAAGATACAATGTTGCAGAAGGTATCTTGCTTCTTTGTTGCAGTTTGTAGAATTCCTGGAGGGTCCGCTGGAGTGAAGTGAAGTGGAGGATGCAGAGGATTCCTGCTGGAATGTGAATTGGTGAAATTGGTCACTAGCCTGTTAGTGACAATTTAGAAAGTAAAGAGAGAGCATAACCACTGAGGTTCTGGTTAGCAGAGCCTCGGTGAGACAGTTAGTCATCACACAGGGAACACATACAGGGCACATACTTATGAGCACTGGAGCCCTGACTGGCAGGGTCCCAGTGACACATAGACTAAAACAACATATATACAGTGAAATATGGGGGTAACATGCCAGGCAAGAGAGTACTTTCCTACACAACCCCCCCCCCCCAAATGAAGGACAAGAAGACTAGCCATGACATGATGAGTCTTCATTGTCTATGTGGAAATATCTGGAGAGTCCATCTGCATTGGAGTGGGTACTCTCAGGTCTATGTTCCACTGTATAGTCCATTCCCTGTAGAGATATGGACCACCTCAACAATTTAGGGTTTTCACCTTTCATTTGTTTTAGCCAAAGTAGAGGTTTGTGGTCTGTCTGAACAATGAAGTGAGTGCCAAACAGGTATGGCCTCAACTTCTTCAGTGCCCAGACCACAGCAAAGGCCTCCCTCTCCATGGCAGACCAACGCTTTTCTCTAGGGGTCAACCTCCTGCTGATAAAAGCAACAGGTTGATCCTGGCCCTCAGAATTGAGTTGTGATAAGACTGCCCCTACCCCTAATTCAGATGCATCAGTTTGAACAATGAATTTCCTGGAGTAACATGGGCTTTTTAGGACAGGTGCAGTGCACATGGCCTGTTTCAACTCCTCAAAAGCTTTCTGACAGCTAGCTGTCCACAATACTTTTTGAGGCATTTTCTTGGAAGTAATATCATTAAGTGGTCTGCAATGGAGCCATAATTCTTAATGAATCTCCTGTGATACCCAGTGAGGCCTAGGAAGGCTCTCACCTGGGTCTGTGTTGTAGGGGGAACCCAATCTATGATAGTTTGGATTTTCCCCTGAAGTGGTGCAATCTGTTCCCCACCTACCAGGTGGCCCAGATAAACCACTTTCCCCTGCCCTATCTGGCACTTTGAAGCCTTGATAGTGAGGCATGCCTTTTGTTGGGCCTCCAAAACTTTCCACAGGTCGACCAGGTGATCATCCCAGGTGGAGCTAAAGACAGCTATATCGTCTAGATATGCTGCACTAAAAGCCTCCAACCCTTGCAGGACTGTATTCACCAACCTCTGAAAAGTGGCAGGTGCATTTTTCAAACCAAAGGGCATTACTGTGAATTGGTAGTGCCCTCCAATAGTCGAAAATGCAGTTTTTGCTTTAGCATCCTCTGATAACTTGATCTGCCAATACCCTGCAGTCAAATCAAAGGTGCTTAGATACTTGGCAGATGCCAGTGTATCTATGAGCTCATCTGCCCTGGGTATAGGGTGAGCATCAGTTTTTGTTACCTGGTTGAGACCTCTGTAATCTACACAAAACCTCATCTCCCTTTTTCCATCTTTTGAGTGAGGCTTTGGTACAAGCACCACAGGAGAGGCCCATGGGCTTTCAGAGTTTTCAACCACTCCTAGTTCAAGCATTTTCTGAACTTCTTGCTTTATGCAGTCCCTGACATGGTCAGGCTGCTACAGATTTTACGTTTGACAGGCAAGCTTCTCCAGTATCAATTGTGTGTTCACACCAAAATGTGGTGCCTGGCACAGTTGAAAAGAGTTCAGAAACTGATTTATGCAGTTGTCTTTCTGCTCAGCAGTAAGACAGTCTGCCAAAACTACACCTTCCACTAGAGCATCCTCTTCTGTGGAAGAGAAGAGATCAGGGAGAGGGTCACTCTCTTCTACCTGTCCCTCATCTGTTGCCATGAGCAGGGTGAGATCAGCCCTGTCATAGTAGGGTTTCAGGCGATTGACATGGAGCACCCTAAGGGGACTCCTGGCAGTGCCCAGGTCAACCAGTAGGTGACCTCGCCCCTTCTTTTCAACAATGAGATGGGGTCCACTCCATTTGTCTTGGAGTGCTCTTGGGGCCACAGGCTCCAATACCCACACCTTCTGTCCTGGTTGGTACTGAATCAGAACAGCTTCTGGTCATGCCATTGCTTTTGGAGCTCTTGGCTGGCCTGAAGGTTTTTACTGGCCTTTTTCATGTACTCACCCATTCTGGACCTTAGGTCGAGTACATAGTCCACTATGTCTTGCTTAGGAGCTTTTAAAGGTTGTTCCCAACCCTCCTTTACAAGTGTTAGGGGACCTCTTACAGGGTGCCCAAAGAGGAGTTCAAAGGGGCTGAAGCCCACTCCTTTCTGGGGCACCTCCCTGTAAGCAAAAAGAGGCAAGGTAACAGGACATCCCAGCTCCTCCTGAGTTTTTCAGGGAGTCCCATTATCATACCTTTGAGAGTTTTATTAAACCTCTCTACCAGTCCATTTGTTTGTGGATGATAAGGTGTGGTGAATTTGTATGTTACACCACATTCCTTCCACATGGCCTTCAAGTATGCAGACATAAAGTTGCTACCCCTGTCTGATACAACCTCTTTTGGGAAACCACCCTGGAAAAGATTCCCAAGAGGGCTTTTGCCACTGCAGGTGCTGTAGTGGTCCTTAGAGGAATTGCTTCAGGATATCTTGTGGCATGGTCCACTACCACCAAGATAAACCTAATGCCTGAAGCAGTAGGAGGGTCAAGGGGGCCAACAATGTCAACCCCTATCCTTTCAAAGGGAACCCCAACCACAGGCAGTGGAATAGGGGGAGCCTTTGGGGTGCCACCAGTCTTGCCACTGGCTTAGCAGGTCACGCAAGATTTACAAAAGTCTTTTGTGTCCTCTGACATCCTAGGCCAGTGACACAGGGGAACAAGCCCTTTCCCATGTTTTAAATCTGACCCAAATGTCCAGCCAAAGGAATGCCATGTGCCAGAGTTAGGAGGAACTCTCTGTACTGCAGGGGAATGGCCAATCTCCTGGCTGCTCCAGGTTTTGGATCCCTTGCCTCTGTGTACAAGAGGTTGTCCTCCCAGTAAACTCTATGTGAGTCACTGACATCCCCATTTTGCTGTTTGACAGCTTGCTGTCTTAGACCCTCTAATGTGGGACAGTGTTGCTGTGCCACACTCAGCTCTTCCCTGGCAGGCCCCCCCTCCACCCAAACGCTCAGCAGTGTCTGCTGCCAGCTCATCTGGTGAAGGTTCTGCACAGGGAGGAAATTTTTCTTCCTCAGAAGTAGAATCATCTGTAGAGGGAGGGGATAGTGGGTAGGGATTTTACCCTTACTAACCCTAGCCTTAGGGAGCACTTGGTCCATTGTTCCAGGATCCAAGTCAACCTGCCCTTTTTGCTTTTTGGCCTGAGCCCTTGTTAAAGCAAAAATATGCCCAGGAATGCCCAGCATTGCTGCATGAGCCTCCAACTCCACTTCTGCCCAAGCTGATGTCACTAAATCCTTCCTTAGTAGACAGTCCACAGGTAAATCTGAAGCTACCACAACTTTCTTTGGACCAGTTACCCCCCCCCAGTTGAGATTTACAACAGCCATGGGGTGGCTAAGAGTGTTGTTATGAGCGTCTGTCACTTGGTACTGGTGACCAGGTAGGTGTTGTTCAGGGTGTACCAGTTTCTCTATTACTATGGTAACACTGGAACCTGTGTCCCTGTAGGCCTGAACCTCAACACCATTGATTAGGGATGTTGCTTGTACTTATCCATATTAAGGGAACAAGCAACCAAGGTGGCCAAATCAATGGCACCTTTTAGAGACTACCACAGCCTCTGTGGTCTCCCTAACAAGACCAACCCCAACTAAATTACCAAAAGTGAGTCCAGCTACTCCTTTGGATTGGCTGTTAGTAGTTTGCTCCCACCGCCACTGCTATTACTAGGGGCACTAGAGGTTGCAGTAGGGGTTGTGGTAGTGGGAGGTTTGGTGCTTTTCTTTGACAACTGGCATCAGTTGTCCAATGGCCTTTTACTTTACATAAATAGCACCAAGGTTTTTTTACTTGATTAGAAGAGGATTTGGACCCACCACCCCACCAGAGTGTTTTTGTGGGCCTGATGAAGACATGTTTTTAGATTTGTCCCCACCATTGTCTGAAGACTTACCATCCTTCTTCTTGCCATCCTTGTCACCCCCTGTATGAACTTTTCTGTTCACTCTTGTTCTGACCCATTTGTTTGCCTTCTTTCCCAATTCTTGGGGAGAGGTCAGATCTGTGTCCACTAGATATTGGTGTAACAAATCAGACACACAGTTATTCAGAATATGCTCTCTCAGGAT